>NC_137513.1:4462500-4485000 GCF_041902795.1 Electrophorus electricus
AATGTCAAACACATCCAATTCATTATGATTATACAAAAATGACATCCATGTGTTATAAGCTGATGAACTTGGAGTTAGATTTTACACACTGGTTCATGCCATGGCTAAACGACATGTTTAAATGACTATTTTCATTGACCCTATGTTCGTGAACATTTTGGGACTAAGCATTGGCTTAGTTGCTCCTGTTTCCTGGTTCCTTTCCCCTCCCTCCACTTGTTCCGAGTCTGACCCGAGGGACCTCACCTAGGCACAGGGATCGAGGCCTCTGATATTCCGAGGATTTTGCCTATTCTGGCATATTATTTAATGAGGGAGGGAGTGGCAGGAGTGCTAAATAGTAAACAGACTCTTTTATCGTATAAGCCGTTAAGATGCTGTATAATTACAGCCATGACCATAAAGGAGCCAACGAGCGCTGGTGCTGCACCAAACCTTGCTGCAGATAAAATAAGACGCCAGCATTTATGAGCAGAAGTCTCGCTTGGGTTCCAGAATCGCCATCTGCAAGCTGTGAAAGTTTAATCCTTGAAAGCGCTGATATGGTGGGATGGCATGCACACGCACACACACGCACACACACACACACACTCCCGTGAAATGATGTATGGCACACCTCTGAGGGTTTCTAGAGGAAGGCCGCTACGAAGCAGAGCAGCATGTAAACTGCACTGTCAGGCCGTTCTCATGAACATTACCACAGAATGACTCCACATCAATAACCACTGGGGGGTGGGGGTTGGGTAGGGTGGGGTGGGGTGGGCACGTTATGATTCGGCAACGATTTTGGGAGCCGTTGGGATAAAAGTGCTGTCACACCACTCGGTTAATGTCCGCCTGTGCTGCTGTATGTGTGACGTGGCACCTCTTCGGGGAGTTGAGGCCCAAATGCTTAAGTGTTTCTCTAACAGCTCATCGGGGGGGTGGGGGGTGATGGAAGCATTCGGTCACACTGTTTAACACAGAGTCCATGCTGTCATGTCGGCGATCGCTAGGGACTGTTCAGAAAAAATTTGTTGGATGAGTAAAAGAAATTGCTGTAATGTTTTAGAGGGAGTAGCATAAGTGGTCAGTGGCTGTATGCGCGCCAGCCGAGGGCAGCGCACGTGGAGGAGCATCCTTTTTCTAGGAAAGGTCAGCCTTGGGGAAAAACAGCAGGAATGCACCGAGCCACGGCGCTCTGGAAGTAATGTGGCTCGCTGTTTACTTGGCATTTACTTCAGCCAATTTATTCCTCATCGTGCTTAAATATCAGGCCCTCCTTGTTAATATTCATGATCTTTCATGCCTGCCGAGGAGAATGATTTCCAGACTCATCTAATGAATTACTTAAGACTTATGAATAATGCATGGGCTGTGACGTCTTGCTCCTGGGAAATTCAGGTGCCTGGTCTGTCGGGGGGTCCTGGCGAGGACATCGGGATGTGCGTTGTGGCCTGCATGGTCCCGTGAAACACAAAACGTAGCAGCACTGTGACTTGACCGAATATTTTCCCCACTGTGAGTAAATTGGTCTCCTTGGCTCTAAGAGCGCCTCTAATAGCTTTGTTTGACTGTTCTGTGTGTATGAATTGATGCAGGATTAGGCAATTTCATTTCTCCATGGCCTCACTGGCACCAATTTTAGTGGGTCGGTAGAGAAATGGCATGTGTGTGATCGCTCAGGACGAGCGTGGAGCTGTCGCTGTAGAGAGACGTTTATTTATGACTGAGGCAAAATCAGAAAGCAGACAGAATGATCCAATTATCAGGGTCCAGTTGAGACCTGGTTTCCAGCCACTGGCCTTTGAAATGGCTCTTGTTTCATCATATTCCCAAGGATGAGAGACTAAAATATAAAATGAACTTTATGTCCTACCCATGAAAGATGGAGAAAATGGAGAGTGGTTATTTGAGAATTGTGCTGTTTGTGTTTCTGTGTTTGTTCAAGTCCTTGCTGAGAAGATGAGTTACTTTCTACGAGCTGCGGGTGAGCTCTTTTATTTGATGTCCTTGTAGTTGTGCTCTTGGTCTTGTCTCATATGTGCTCTGTATTTGTGCTTTGTTTCTCACACTCAGTAGCACCTCTAAGGGAAAAAAGACTGAGCACTACAATCCTATATGCGCACGACCATAAAATAATGCCATCAACATAGTCTGCTTCCAGACCTGAAAAGCTGTGCAGACAGTTACCTGAGATGAAGGTCTCCCCGACAGAAGGTTGTCTGAGTTCAGTGACAGAAGTGTAACTCATTCAGTGCATGCTCATTATGGACTATTGATCCAAGTTATTTTGTCTTATGTCACTGTTAATGGCCTTTATATCTTCCCTTTGATGTGTGTCTGTGATGTGGAATATGGCAGGCATCTTATCTTTTAAGATAACGTACACTTATGCCGAGCCTTCTGCATCCCTCCTAGTTTTCATCCTTTTAGCAATTTCTATAAACCTTTGAGTCAACACCATTGTTTTGTTTTTTTTAATTTTCAATGCTGCTGTGTGTGTGGAAGGGATGTGTACTAGTTTCTATATCTCCATCAGGACCAAATGTCCCCACAAGGATAGGAATAGCTGACATTTTTGTCCTTATAGGGACTACCTTGTGTTTATAAAAAAAAAAATTGTTGTTGTTTTTTGTTTTTTACAGAAACAGGTGCTTTCAGTGGAAAAGCTAACAGCCAAACAATTTACTTTTGGTTACTGAGGTTAAGATTAGGCATAGGTATAGCATTAATTAGGGACAGTAATCACCACACCAATGGAAGTTTCCTACAAGGATAGTAAAACATGTGTGTGTGTGTGTGTGTGTGTGTGTGTGTGTGTGTGTGTGTGCGTGCGTGCGTGCGTGCATGCGTGCATGTGTGTGCGTGCAAAAATACTTAGCACTGAGACCTGTTTGGAGCTTTGCAGTTGAAACATCAGTGTAGCCTCTGACTGTGATCTGAGGTCAGTGGGTCCAGGCATGAGACCGCTTCTAGAACTTGGACAAACAGTCTTGATGGAGAGAACATAAATATGGACAGTCTTTATTTGTTGACATGTTTCTTTTTGTTCTTGCCAATTCCCAATGTAGTTTTTCCTTTGTATACTCCCATGAGAGCTTACCCTGTCTTAATCCTTACCTGGAAACACCTCCATTACTTTGGACATCCTATTGTTCTGTACCATTGCTTAGCCAATCATGTTCATCAGGCACATCAACAAAGAAGCAAGAGAAAGCTAAAGATGGGATTCAGTTACATGATCATACAGATGAAATAACTGGCATACGTACCTGATGTCCTATGTGTTATTTCCTCAGAGGGGATGTAGTCACATTCTGCCCAGCCAGCCACAGACAGCAGATGGTACAGTTGGAAGTTGAACCTGAAACTAACTGCTAGGGCAAACACTTGTACTGATGAAGAGGAAAAATGTTCTTTGAAAAGCGTTTCGTGTTAGAACCCTGGAATATTTGTGCTTTATTAGAGCAGTGTACCCTGACTTTTTAACCCGATATCAGTACATCATCCATTATAACTCATTTGAAAAATTTTGCATTAATGATTTTTTTTCTGGTGGTAATCATAAAACATCTTTTAATAGTTAATAGTTTAAAGAGCTGTAATCTACAGCTTTAATCTACTGTGCTTGTGTGAGAAATGCAACAGAGGAGATTCAAGTTCAGGTGGATGCCGACATTTAAGGAACACCTGAGACTTTCTGCTTTCATAACTTGTAGGATTCTGCAAGGCAAAGCAAGTTCGGAAATGAGTGTTTTGTGTGAAACAAATGAGTTTTGTGCACTGAAGCTGCAGGTTCAGTGATTTCTCCCTGCTCATCTCCTGTTCCACTGCTCCACTCCGCCCTCGCCCCACAAGCACGGTCAGAAAACACAGAAATACCACGCAAGACAATTATTCTTTAGGACAGATGTCACCATGCTACATGGGTCTCCGTTGCCCTCGAGCTAAACGATTTCTGCCTGCCCTTGCATTTATCTGTGGACCCAGGAACCAGCAGAGAACAGCCTCGCAAATCCCTGACCGGCGGGGATCGGAGACTCTGGCCCTGCCCAAGGCTCTGCAGGCGTGGGTCCTGCGCTCTGATAAATGGTGGGGAGGGGCTTAGGGAGGCAGGTCACACCTGGTCAAGGTGCAGGCTGGCTGGAGTGCCAGTGCCTTCACTTCGCTCTCAGAACTGCGCGCCGGCTTGGGAGCGCTTACGAGCAGAGCATAGAAATCAGCTCCTGGTTAAGGGCAGTGAGGCTTTTCGGAACAGTGCGAGAGCTCAGACCCCGGGGGTTGAAACCGCACTTTTTATTTACGTTCCTGTATTAACTCGATGATTTTGAGCAGATTTACAGTTTGGGGATCTTTTATATGGGATAAATACAAATCGAGAGGCTATTCACAACTCCTCAGAAATGAAGGTTACATGATTCTTTTTGTATTATGTGATGGGCTTCCGGGTCAGAAGCCATAACAGATGGGATTCAGTGAACATAGCGCGGTCCAGCACAGAGCGTTCTGTGAGCATTACATCACACTTCCTAATACAAAACACTGACATTAAATTACATGCCCCCGACCTTTTATAGTTGCTATATGGCAAGAAAGGCTTATCGTCTGAGACTGTAGTATGCGACGGTGTGCATCGCGTTTCCCATGTTTTTACATAGTTGATGCCATTAGATCCAGAATCCTCTATTCTACAAATGTAGATTATGCAAAGCAAGTGAAATCGGTCCTCTACACCATAAATACAACCTCATAAAATGCAGAAAACATAGCAAAGGTGCATTATGTATTGTAATGCTTTACACAACAGGACCTATATTACACTGTGAGGTTGCTGGCTTAGTATTCACTCTCATTGCTTTGCCCGGTGACCTGCGCAGGGAGACTTCATCAGGAAAGAGAGCTTCTGATCTGGGTGCAGAGAGGAGACGCGTTTCGAGTTGGGGCCACTTAATAACCTCCGCAAGGACTCTGGCTTTTATTAAGACAAACAAGCAGAGCAACAGTGCAAATGCATTCAGGTTCTGGAAGAGCGCTTCTCTTTTTTTTTACAAAGGCTGATGGGGGCAGGGGGAGGGGAGACATTGGGCCTCTGGTGTCTCTCAGCTTAGATTGCGCACACTTTGAATTCATTTAAACAGCACTTGATCAGAGAATGCAGGCCTAGTGGAATGAGCCCTGATGCACAGACTTGATGTGAGCTGATTGATGTTGTGTTTTGGCTTCTTTAGTAGATTTAATGTTGTGCAGAGCAGTTGCTCGGAGAGGTGCCGTGCCTCGGCTATTCACTTTCGTGTATGGGAGAATTGTGTTGAAATCTGGAACACAAATTTCATTACAGCTGAGTGGCGAACGCATTTTTCACTTTCTCCCTCCAGCTGATAAAAGTGTGATGGAAGCTTTGTTTTGTGGCATTTCCCTTTGCAGGACGACAGACGTTCTCTGGCGGCAGCTTATTGAGCACTCCATCAACACACAAGGCCTGAGTCTGCTGTAGGGTTATTCTGCCCGTTGTGTCCTGTGTTCACTGTGTGCAGATATTCATGAAAAAGCCAAAGAAATGTGCTTCGGTTTCATTTCCTTGTGCCTGTGCGTGCACGTGCACAATATGTTACATCTTTGCTGCTTAATGCAGAGTTATTTTCAAATGCTTGGTGCCCTCAGCACATTTGGTGTAAATGTGTGTGCTGACTGACAGCCTGATCGGCAGGCAATGAGCTAACAGGAAATAAAGGTTGTCATATAATCCATGCCAATTCAGTGGCCCTGAATAGAACCTGCCCTGCCTGATTGAAACAAACCTTCTTAAACACATAAACCCTCAACCAGGTGTATCACTAAACATTTCATCTAATCTACATGAAAAGAAGAACACCGGCCCAGTGAATGCCTTCACCAGAATTTGACACTAAGTAATCAGTCCAAGGCACTGACTTAGTTAAAATACCAACAGAAACATGTCAGCTCTCCGGTTGAAATGCTGGGTTTTTAGGACAATTAAACAAAACAAAACAAAAAAGCTTCCCTTTTTTATGTAAACTTATGAGTCACTAGAATGACAGAACATTAGCTCCACAGAAACAGCAGAGATAAACAGCGTGGTATTAGTCATCCACATAATAACTACTTTTGTGCAATGGCTGTCTGGTCACATGCTCACATTCTTGGCAGTCTTAATCAGGCCTTCAATCAAAGCTGTCCTTGAGTCATGTGAATATGTAGCTCATTTTCTCTTAGTCTGTAGCTGCAGCTGGTTCGCAGTGCTGTAGCTTGATCGGGGAGTCGGGGAGCGTGCGCACGCACCTCCTCTGATGTGCGTGAAGCAGCTGCCGTCGGCCTCTGCACTCACCCTCCCCTTCTAACCCCTCACATCTCTCACTTAAGCACTCTCATGCCCATTTGGTCAGTGTGTTATGCAGCGCGGGAGGAAGGCGAAAGAACCTTTCTATCTGGTATGATTACTTTCTCGGGGACCCTAACCACGGATAACGCGTGCTACCGCTATGGGTTCAAATCTCCCTCCTCGGTGCTTTGATTCAGCTCTGCCCTCATGAACATTACTTCTCCTGCGTGCCGCACTGAGGAGCGATTGATCCGATCTTTAGAGGGTATCGGTGTTTCAGTATTTTCCTACATTTGGTTTTCAGAAACCCATATCAACACAAATCGACATTAATATTCATGTTGCACTTGGATGTGCTGCACGCTGTCTTATATGGTGCAAGTGAATCTGTGAGCACTTATAAATCCCTGGGCAGCTTTCATGGTCTCCTGAAGGCTTGTTGAACCTATAAATCCCAACGTACTCCCTCTCTAAATGGTGCACTAGGGCACCGAATGTCTTTGTGTTGATGAAATGGCCCATTTGCATTCCATGTTATCCACAATAGCTAAGAGTTCAGCTCCCTTTGGATTAATGTAGGTAATTGGGTAATGCAGAATTGTCATGATGATTTATGCAGAATCTGACCGTATATCCCACATATTAACGTTAAACAACGTACACTCATAATTGAAAACACATAACTGTCCTAAGAATGTCATGAAGCTCTTTAGCTGTATTAATTTAATGCCTTAAATTAGGACAGCGGTATGAATATGCAAACATTATAACGTACCTTACAGATCAGCCTCGACAATCATTTAAATAGTCTTGCCCTCTTTGCTCGTGGCCCGGATAATTTGGGGTTGAGAGGCTACTTGTGTGCTTTTCGCAGTGAGGCGACGTGCCCGCAGACTGAGCATTAGCGCCTCCATGAGCTCTATGCGCTAAAGGCGGGAGTACACAACGCTGGCAGACTCGTGAAAACGGTCACATTAGCGGACACATTAGTGCGCATGCCTTAAAGGATCAAGCACGAGTTTCCGCTATCTAGCGTGCAGAATAAATGTAAGTTTCACTTTTATCGTGGAGGACTGAATAGTAATGAATTTAGGCGAGCAACGTTGATCTAACATTTCGTAAACTAGCTTTCGGAAAACAGCGTTTTAAAGAGCGAGGTAGGCGCATCGATGAGGAGTACACATCAAGTTTCGTCGACTCACGTTCATGCGTTCATAACGACTTAGCTGTGCTGCGTTACTTAACATTTCTGTATCTTTTCCTGTAGCGTTCTGCCTGATCCCATGCATATTTCATGAGTATTGCTCTTTCCCTGCCGATTTGGTTATTCGTAGAGAGCAAATACTCTAGATATTAATGAGAAGGTCATTGCATGGGTAATTTTAGTTGAGGCGTGTTTTCAGATTTTTAAAAGTTTTCTCTACTTGTCTTTTGTTCGTTTAGGAATATCTCCGTAGACACGACAGTGTGCACTCGCATGATTAGAATGTATTATTAGCCAAAATTACCCCTCTAGAACGAGAGTTGGAAAGAAAACCCCACAAAAATGTTATCTGGTTCCAGTCTGATCAACACACGCTAGGCCCATTGACGGTGGCGTTAGTTCTAGTGAACATATTCAGGCTTTATTTGTACCTAAACTGCTTCACAACGTGTAACTTGGTATGCGCCGTCCATTTTTATCATTATATCTATGCAAATGATATAGACTACCCTGCAATTGATGGTTCGGTGTTAAAACCAGCAGGAGACTGAATGTGCAAACAGCCAACATATCTTTTTACGCTCCCCTCCAGCAGTAGTTGAGATCTGAACACATGTATTGTGATACTTACGCCATTTAGACGAGGGCACTATTAGATTATGTACGGTACAAAGTTTCCACGAAGCTGAAGTTGTTCCAGTCGCTGACGCTAGGAGCTGTCCGTGGTACTGAAACGGCAGTGCTCAGCCTTGGAGGTGCTGACGGCACTCCAAGCGAGCAGTTGGCTTAGTGAGCGCCGAGGTGCCCCGTTCTCCGCTTCTTCTCCGATTACAATTACAAACCTGAGCAGAAGTATCCCTCGCGCGGGAGCGCGTGCGTCGGAGATCCTACTGCAAGTGGTTTTCGGAGCGTTGGCGCCTCGCTTATGTTTGTTAGGAAAGTGTTTTAACACAAGGACATTATTCTGTAAAAGGAACCCACTGCCGAAAGCATGAACACGGCAATATATTACAGACCAAACATGGTCGTTCTGGTGCTGACTGTATTTGCGGTTGTGGTTATCGCACGGGGGCAAGGTAAGATATTAATTCTTTAAAATTATGGTATTTCGGAACACACGCGTTTCCTGCTGTCCATCCTGTCAGGAGTAGGGTGCATGTAGCTCCTGCAAAGCAGACGCAACACTGTTTCAGCGACAGTGACCAATCGTTTCTCTCTATTAGCCTATGCCTTCTTAGTATGTCAGGAACAGTAAGAGGGTATTTACAGGCTGACACCGTTACAAGATGTAACAGAAAAATGGTCTCTGCTCACACATAGTGGCTTACAACAGATGGACCCCTGCGCAAAACTGAGTAATCGGTGAAAATTTGATAAATCGCACAACACACGAGAGACCTCGCAGGGCGAAAAAATTAACAAATCACGTTGCTGCGGCGCTGTTATTTCTACATTGTATTTGATGAGTCAGTGTTGATATCTTTTGCTTTGTTCTCATACAAGTGAATGTCAAAGTTCCCAGGAGTGAACGTTCCATCTATTGTCTTCCTACTTGTACAGTAATTAGCCCCAAAAGTTTGCAGTCACTTTGGCAACATATTTAAATAGATAAACAAATAGAAACGTAACTTCTATCTTACGTTTAAAGAAATGTCTGAAGTAATGGTTATTTTACATAATTTACACGACCTGTTATAAAATACATTATTTGAGTGATCTTCAGTCAATAGTTCCAAGTCTTTCACAGATTGCGTTCAAAACTGAACCTGGACTATAAAATCACGTAAAATTATCCTTGTGGTGACAACGCATATAGACAACGTGAAGAACCTCTACATATAAACTTTGCAAATACAGTTTTTAGATAGTGACGTTTCTTTTCCAACATTACCAAGGTAATGGCAGTTTAAATAGCCTTTATCTTGCGCACAACCCTGTTCAGCTACTTCTGTGGATACTGGAATATGAGAGCACAGTCCAAGATGACGTCGAAAGAAAGTCAGTGCGTAGTCCAGGTCCATTTGCTTTCTGAAGAACCGCGCGACTGTTCACAATTATTGTGCTGCCTCTCTGCGCGTCTCTGCTTTTATTTAATTGACTCGAGATATTTATGCTTATTAGTTATGAAGCAACCACAAGTGTCCGTGTTATAGCTACCTTTTTGGTCCCCGGTGTAAATGTTTCAGTAGGACGGTAGACGCGTGTAGTTTAGAAAGCTACAAAAAAACCAAAAAAAAAAAACCGGAGAAGAATTAACGTAAATTTTTGACGATTAATGTTTATCATATTTTAACGGTACTTAATTTTAAATGGAAGCACATAATTATGCTCACTGGGCAAAACATTGCATTGAATTGTGTTTAAAAGAGAGAATATGCAATCACGTAACAGATTACATCTTTTTTCAGTGCAAAATTGATGTAGTCAGGAGCAGAAGGCGTTCGGTGAACAGGCTACACTGCTACAGTGACTAAACCACCTTAAGGTGACCTACAGTCGTGACATCGCTATGTGTAAGTTAAGTCAAAAGTATCAGGCTAACCCATTAATAGTACATTTCTCTGATCAGTCACCTTCGCTGCAGTGGACAATGGCTTCAGTACAGCACTCTGCCTCGTTCTTACCTTGAAAAGCACTCTAACTAATGCACAGTTCCATCAATCCTCAGAACACACTGAGAGACAGCTAAAAGCAGGACCTGCCTAACTCAAATGGATGACACTGTGAATAACAGTGTCTCTCTGCTGGAGGCTCAGTGAAAGGTCAATGGGCTCATTTTCTTAGACCCAAATATCCAGGCATGATGGACACATTGGCGAGGGTGGCGCAGCGTGAGATGCATGTGTGTGCGCGCGAGAGCAGACTGCGCTGGCCGAGGCCAATTGAGAGAGAGCTGGCTGTCTGTGACTGCTGTTCTCTCTGACAGCAGCACGGTGGGCTGAGTAAGTCCACAGCTCGGCTGCTCCTGCGAAGGGGTCTCCGGGGTGCCCGCTGTGATTATGGGAGTGTCAGAGGAGGCTGACATATCGCCCCCTGCCGCTGCTGGTCAGACCCAGCCGTCGACGCCAGCCGAGCCTGCTGAGGGGAGCCCCCCACAGAGGTCAAGCGCTGCTGCATGACTCCATTACCCACAGCCCTGGGCTGGACCGCCCGCCCACGCCCCAGCTGCTCTGTCAGGCCCAGGCCCGTAGACTTATTTCATGCCACCACCAATTAATCAGTGCCCTTCTACCATTTTTTGCAGAATAGGGGCTAATCCAGGCTGAAAGGGTGGGGAAGTGCGGGGAGCGGCCCCCGGGGCAGACTCCGGGGCGCTCCACACCCGCTCGCCTCACCGCGATTAAGGCTCGGACGGATAAACGAGGCAGATGGCCTCCCCCAAACATGCGGGCCTTACCGTCGCGTCTGCAGCCCCGATGGATGGTTGGCTGGGAGGGTGTAGAACGCAGGGTACACACCGCCGGGAGAAATGCAGCCCGCCGCCTCCTCCACAGGGCGGCCACGCTGCCACACTGGCACACTGCGACATGCAGTCTGCCGTACACATCCCACCTAATCGCAAACGCTTTCAATATTCTCATCACTTCTTCCATAAAAAAAGTCCCCTATGTTTGCCTGATATTGTGCATAATAAAATACCCAGCCTGCTTAAAACCATTCGGAGTTCCCACGCGGGTGATCCGTGCAGATGTCTTGACTTAGATGATCAATTATTCTGTCAGGCATCAAGAGAATGCATTAGGGAGGAAAACGTGCTGAGAGACGAGGGAGAGAAAGAGAGAGAGATTCTGTTTGTCTGATTGAACATGTTGCTGCAGTTGGACTGGATGCTTGCTGGCGGAAGACAAAGCCCTGGTGATGCAGAAGATCTAATTATAAAACACATTTTAAAAGGTCCTATATGTTTTTTTTTTCTTTCCAGTCTAGTCTCCATGTGCTCTTGACCTGGATATGCCATAGTCTGTGTTCTCCTCCAATTATTCAGGATGTTATTGTCTCATGTGGCACGCAAATATGCATGCACACACACACACACACACACACACACACACACGCACAAACGCACACACGCACACACACACAAAGGCATCCTAACTGAATTGGAGAGAAAACACAGATTTTTACTATATTTGGCTGCTTTCCATTTACTTATAAAATAGACCTTTTGTCTCTAACAGTATTTAACACAGTACAGAGAAAGCATGTGTCTGCTTGTGTGTGATTGTATGTGTGTGTGTGTGTTTGTGTGCAGGTGTGTGTGTTTTTATGGTTGTTCTTTATGTCTAGCTATGACCGGGCACTCAAGGTGCAGGGCTGTTTTATGTTCCTCTTCTGCCCCCTCCATAACTTAGCAACCTCAGTACCTTAAATCACAGTTTAACATCACAGCTTACAATTCAATTTCACCTCTTTCTCCTGAACTGGTTAAAGGCAGTCATGTGGGCACACTGTATGTATCGGAACTCTCCTTAAATAAACCTGCATTGTCTTTGTTAATTGAGTTACCCTGACATTAATAATTATGATTTATGATGGTTCAGGACAAGGGGAAATCTCAGATCTAGTAATCAAGGACAGTGCTGTCTGATAATCTGCAAATTAAATTTTGTTTTGAAATGAGATGTTATTAGACCTTTGAATTAATTGTAAACTCAGCAGCATATCCAATAAGATACAAACTAAATGATTAAGAAATTATTAGCTATAGAGTTAAGGACACATACATGTGAATATGTACATTTTCAACATTTTTCAAGTGAAATGACTTCCCAGTTTGATTTTGCCCCAGATGTCATTGTGTAGACGGCTGCTCTCATTCTGCGCAGGTTGGTTTAAAGGCAATATCAAATAGACATTCTAATTCATTTGTTTTCTGTTACATTTTTCCAGTCAAACAAAATATTCAGACATGGATTAATATATGGCATGATATATCTTGGTCCGTCAGGACTTGATTGGGATGTAAAACATGCTATGATAATTTTGGGTACATTACAGAAGTTATTCTGACAGTTTTTGATAGGATTAAGGAGAAAAATTATTTTCTCTTGTAAATTATAAATATTGATGATTTATGTACAATGTCCAGGGGCATAAACAGACGAGGTAAAAACGTCAACGTTGATTCCAAATTGTCTTCAAAAGATTTTTGGAGCCCTGATGAAGGAGGCTTCAAGCTGGGCATCACACCCGCGCGATCCTCTGCTGCTGGAGGAAACCTGTATGCTCTGTGGGATACTGAGTCATCAGCACTATGCTGTGGCTTCTGCAGGAGCACAAAAAGAGAAAAAACTACATGCAATGGATAGGGCTCATTTAAAAATGAACTCTTCTCCGGTTCATGTCACAATGTAAAGAGATTGAAAATATTCACCCTTTGTTTTGTGGGATAATTGACGTGCGCTCCTGTGGGCTAATCAAAGGCCATTCAATGCATGTATACTCCCAGTGCCTCTTTTCTAGTTAACTCATTTAACCGTGAGTGTTGCGCTTGCTACCCCGGAAAGTGCAGCCGTGGCTCAGGCACTGCTGGTTTCCGGGTGCCGTCGAGCTGCCGGAGCTCTCTGCCATAGCCACGCTTCATTCCTGCCTCCCACTAGCCACGATGACCGTTTGTCCCTGTCGCTGTTAGCCAGAGTGTCGTTCCCCTCTGATCATGACTGCTCCTTTAGAGCCATTTCTTGTCTTCCTCCTCGTTTTGTTTGAGAGCCCGCGTGAGGCGGTAAACATCTGGGGCGCTCCCGAGCTCCTGGACAGTCTTAGCTTATGCGCTCTGACAGGTGCCCTCATTTGGCTCCTCTGGCAGATCAAAGTGCTCAAAGCCTCGTCGCGTGTCACGCCAAGCCGAGCCGACAGCTCGTTCCGCGACGGCTCGGCGTGTGCGGGGCCGGCGCACGGTGGCCGCAATGACCCTGTCGTTGGTGCACTCGGACTCGCCCGGCCTCGTAATGACACTCAAATGGAGATTAGACAGCCGGGACGAGAGAGGCGAGCACATGCAGGCAGGATATTCATTGCAAATCAAAGGGCCAATCTCCCGCACCTACGGGTGCCGCGCATCACACTGCGTTCCTGGCCGTCTACGTTTGACTTGGGCTGGTAATCCATACTGCTCATAAGTCTGGCAGGCCTTTTTTGCGAGGGGTCTGGGGCTCGCCGTGGGCCGTAAAGAATGAAAAGATGGGGAGCCTCTGCGCTCTGCTCGGCTGGCTCTGATATCTTTGATTTATAATGCGCCGAGCGCCTCGACTTCACCTCTCCCTCACACCCAACCAATCACTCACACTGATCTGCCCTCCACAAGGGCGCTTCAGTGGATCGTCTGTGAGCTGGGGAACGAGATCAAAGTGGAAGGGGCCATCGGCATCAGCTGTTGGACCACGATGCGTCACGCGTGACGCCGCCTGCATCACGGCGGTGCTTTTAATAATCCCCGAGTGGCCGTTTCTCCCTGCCGGGGCACACCACACCTTCCCCCCCGGCAGGATTGGCGTCTTGTTATGGCCTGTCCGTGCACACTGTATCATATTGGCCAGGCAGTCAAAGCAGAGCAAACCTTTAGCACGGTCGGATTCCCCACCTCCTCCTCATACGGGATCGGCGGGCTGTGTACACCTGGCTAATTGGCCCTGGCAGGTGCAGCGTATGCAGGGTCCCGAGTTTTCTGCGGTGATTAGGCCTCCGACAGCTCTGGCTTTCTTCTCACTGTTTGGACTGCCAGGACCCATCTAGGAGCCACTTCATCTGGGGAAGAGCTTGGTGCACTAAGGGAGGCAGCGGGTAATCACCTGGGGAACATGTTTGGCTTGCAGAACCAGACTCCTCCTCCTCTCCACATGAGCGCGTCTACTACCGTCCTCGCACAGATACGGCTGGATTTATTTAGCCGGCGTGGTGGAGGCGGACAAGGATGCAAATATTGAATTCATCTTTATTGTGTTCGTTTTTCAGAAGAATTGGAAATGCTGAGCCTTTTCTTGTTTTCTTGCCTGTTTTTGCATATTTATTCGGAAAGATAATGAGGTTTTCTTTTGTTTAAAAAAAAAGAAAAACATTTAAATAGCATGCGTGTGTGCGTATGTGTGTGTTGGAGGTTATCTTAGCCTGTAGTCTAATTTTACTCCCATCACACTTAGCATTTCCCATAAACTCTCTCATTTCCCATAAAGGCCTGACTGATGGCCTGCCTGACACATACTGCATTTGTTTTTTAGGGTATTCCCATCATATTGGGCCTTTGTTCTTCTAGGGCCAGAACTAGCAGAATGTTTTAATATTGGTAACAAGATGTGCCCTACAGGGCTCAGAACGAGTCATGAGATGCAGACTAACCAAATGCATGTTGGTTAATGCCAATTATTCAATCACAAGCAGAACTCTGCTGCCTGCACATCTTCCCCTGAGGCTTTTACAAAGTTGTACAGCTCAAAGATGTTTCTGTCTGTTTGTCTTTGAGGTTCCTGTCTTGGGGACATTGAGTGACGCTATGTTTTCTAATGACACACACGTGCAGTTATTGTACAGTGACCGCAGGTCTTCACGTCGCGCCGCGTCCTCATGAACATCCGTCAGGTGGTGAAACGAGCCTTCGGGAAGGCCACGGGGATGTCGGCGCTGTGAACGACATACCAGGAGGGTGAACTGTGAGTCTGCTGAAGCTGCTGCTAATGAACTGAGCGTGTGAGTTGTGAGGCTGGTGTCAGGTCCCTAAGAGGCCCAGACACCGCAGTAATAAAGATGAATCATGCAAATCTAGGGTGTTCGAGCGGGTTGCCGTCGGCAGGAATCAGCCCACTCGTTATTTACCTTTACACTGTTGTCGCGGGAGGATGACACGCACGCTCTGCGGCAAATAGATGGTCCCGAGACGGTAAAGTAAGACAAATGTGGCCATAACGTTTTAGCATTAATCACAATGAACCCATTACTTTTCTTAAAACATAAATTGTGGTTTCAAAGATATTCCAGAGGACCGGGAAAGTAAACTATCTTTGGAAGGCTCGAGCATTGTCGTTGCCCTCAGCGCCGCTCTGAGCTTGCAGTGTGCACTTGCAGTGTGAGCTTAAAGTGTAAGTTTAAAGTGTGAATGCTGGTTTCCGTGATAACACCGGCTGCAGTGTTTTAGCAGCCATTTACACATCTTTATAAAAAAAATATGATTCCAGGAAGCAACGTGCCTTTGAGTAGTGAAAGGCAGAGGATTTAGCCCTGATAAATCTCACCCAGAATAGCAGCACTTTACTCCGATCGGGGGCGACTCAATGGCTGTTAATTACCCCTTAGGAAGGACATATTAACTGTGCAGGCAGAGGTCTATGGAGGAGCAGATGTCGAGCTGAAAAAGAATGATCTGCTCCGGCACCATACGGCCACGTGCAGCAGAGCCGCCCCAGAGGTTCCCCGGTTACCAGTTGCTTTTGTTAGGGTTTGTTTTTTTGTTTGTTTTTTTTACATTTTCATGACAGAAATTAGGAAAGCTGATATGAAAGTGAGTGTCGAACCGCGCAACCATAGAGTTGGGAAACACTGTTAATTACATTATCGATGCGTTAAATGCTTCTGTTTCTACTGAATCGTTGTGCGTAACAAATATTATTTGGGGGAAAAATGAGCGTTGAGTTAAAGTGAGCAAGGACCTGTTATTTTCTAGAACGAATTGGCCTAAAATGTACCTAGTCCAGTCAATGTAAATATGTACACTATTTTATTAGATGTTTTTGGTTACGCATGCTCAAAACGAAACATGCCCGTGGACTTGATTGTTTTCTTTTCCTTTACAGAAAAGTTTACGAATTTTGCGGTAATAACAAGCCACGTACCATTAGAATGCGTTTCTCTTTCATCCTCGTTGGCGCCTAACTCATGCACCCTTCTCTAAAACGAGCCGCTCCTCGCCTGCCGTCTGTTTCACGGGAAGGACTTGGCTGTGAAGCATGTGGCGTCCTGACTGCGCGGTACACCAGCACCATATAGGACTTTAACGAAGCTGCGCGGAGTGGTGACGGTCACGTTGATTGCGTTTGTCAGCCCACGCTGTTCACGTCTCGTCTCGTTGGTGGCCAGCTGCTCGGCGCCCGGATCACTCACGTGCTGAGGTGAAGTTGGAGGATTTGCCAGGTACTGCAGGCGCAGGGGTGCAGCGGTCAACAACAGTGTAACCATCCAGTACGCCTCGACACGTACAATGGTATTCAGTACCACAGCAAAGCAAAAATGGGCATTACATGCTAATTGCAGTTGTTGCCAGTTAGGGGCACTTGGATGCTGTGGTTGGCTCAATTTCACTGTTTAATTGATATGTGGCATTGGAACACACAGATCCGCTAGCTGGAATTCCCGTGGGTGTAGTTGACTCTATAATGAGTTAGTTAGTTTTTGGGGTTTTTTTTGTAACTCTCCCAGTGCTTGGCAGTGTGTACTGATCACTGACCCTGCTGTCTGAGGTTGTGAGTGCTGGTCGGAGCAATGGAAGCAAGGGGCTGGTGAGAGCAGGCCCTGGAGCTACACCCAGACAGTTATCCAGTTAGCATGAGTATTCAGGATGGATAACCAAGTGAAGTTGGGTCAGATGGTTTTGTAGGATGGAGCCCTTGGGTGATTGGTTTCACCACAGCTGCAGCTGTGATATAGCCGTGGCGAAAACAGGACTGATATACAGAGCCTTTGAATATCAGAGCCTGGGGTCAAAATGAAGATAGAGGGTGGGTGTACCATCTTCCAGTGAAGTTTAATAAAGAAGAATGATCCTTTTTTTTAACCTTTGTCCTTACTTGTGCTAGTAGGGGTCAAGCATTGCCATTTCAAAGGTGATCTGTGCTAGTTTAATATTTGTCAGGATAATTGTATTGATCGCTGCTGCCTGCAATGTATCCTTCTGACAGCCAATCACAGACGTAAACTGCTGTTGGAACATTGCACTCAATAAGCTCTGTCAGGGCAATGTATCTTTTTAAACAATACGAAAGAGGCACAGTGTGTGTAACTTGGAGGTGGGGTTGGGGGGGTGGATGAGGGGGAAACAGGTTCTTCTGTGTTGTTTTTGCATCGTCCTTGAGCAGTTGTTCTTTGGGGATTTTTTCCCTTGTCTCTACTCCAGAGTACTCTATAATTAGTCTCTGTTTTTGAAAAGGTATGTTCACATTTCAGAGTCAGAAATATTCTGTGCACTCAAAATGAGACCAGTGAGACAGAGTGCCTCACTGATCCTTGACTTTACCTCTGTGTACCTCGTACCAGCAGGCTACATATTCAGCCGGTGGCACAGGCCAGGCCAGTTCAGTACTCAGTTCAGTAAGTGTTCATGTGCAGCTTCTTCTCAAGAGTCACATAATGATAAAAATAATGGAATAGGAAATGCAGAACAATAAAACAACTTTATGAATCTCAGTTAAACAGTATTGTATTGAATATGTTGTAGTGCATATTAATGCAGATCTATGATAAAACATGGAGGGTTGTTTTGTTTTAGTTTATACAGCATTGGCTGTTGAACTGTGAAAGAAATGATGGGAAACATCAAAAGCATTATAAATCTTTAAATGTTTTGGTATTTGTCTTGTCACTGTATGCAGTGAGAGACCTTTTCCTTTGATAAAGCCAAAGGAAGACTTCCTCCATCTATTCAAATGGATAGTGTGTCTGTTTATCACGATCAGCCCAAATTATCCCTATAAACAATACAAAACTTGTATACTGTGTTATCTGCCACTGGATTCTCTGGAGTAGGCCAGTGAAGAGAAGGAGCGGAGCACCTCGAGTGCTGCCAGAACGCTGCATGCCTCTCTGAAAACGTTTATTTAGGTATTATTTAATGTGTAAAAGGTATTCTTAAATACTTGGAAGAGTATCACAAGTATGTATACTTTGGAAATATATACTTCCAATTCTTCCATTGGAAGAAACAACGTTTCCTAGTCCATCTTCACCGCTAGTGTTACGTTGGTGTCAGAAATGGGATACTGCTGTTGCTGAGCTGGAAAAATTGAGCTTCGGCTCAACAAACTCAAAGGTGTGCCGTGAAGGAGTAGTAACCCAGAAGATGGGTTACTCCTGCGAGATGTGTCCCTCCAGCCGAGGTCCAGGCGGCTGGTCGGGGAAGATGTCGAGGAAGACCTCAGAACCGAGTACGATGGTTTGGTAGACATACCTGACATTCGAGAAGGCTACACAGGAGGAGTTTATACTGCAACACTTCCTGTGTGCACTGCTGCATGAGGAGCTGAGGAGGCACAAACAACCTGCCAGCCTGGCCAGCCTCCAAGACAGAGAGGACAGACAACAAAGTGCTTTGCAGCAAAGGAACTTGAAGGGGAAGAGTGGTGGTGGAGTGACTGGTGGGTGGAGGTGTAGGCAGAGGCAGCACTGCTCCAGGTGGAGTCGAGAGCCTGGGGGAGACGCCACAGCTAGGAAGATTGGCTACCACCACGGACTTTGGTTCGGGATGGGAAACAGCTCATTGACTCTGTCAATCCGTGTTGCCGCTACGACGAAGCGTGTTTGTTCACACCAAGAATGGCGCACCTGATAGCTGGGAAGCCACAGTGGCTCAAATCCATCACTGGCAGCCAAGTCGACGTGAGAGGCAGGAAGCGGGTCTCAGTCGTGGTGGGAGAGTTTGAGCCAAGTGCATGAGTTCTGGCTTACACCTATACAGGATGCGCGTGTACTCCGTTTGGCTCCGCGGCTGGGGCCATGGTCATCCTTAAGAAGGAAAAGCGGGGCTTAGAGAGGAGACAAGTGAAGCTATCCATGACAGAGCACAGTTAGAGACTCAGGGGTCCTTGGCATTGTGGCCTTCATTTTCTGTGGGGGAAACTGGCAGCTCTGGAGAGCTAGAGATGGTTAGTGGATCTCCAGTGGCGGGGCTAGGTCGAAGATACCAGATAAGTCGAAGGTATAAGTCTCGAGTGCCAGATGAACCCATAGCAACAGTGCTGGATGGTGGATTACTGAGGGCTATGGGCAGCACACACAAACTCTTGTTAGCGTCAACATTTGAGAAAGCAGAAAGCACGCAGGGCAGCAATGGCAATTAAAGAGAACTGTGACGTCTCAGGAGGTTGGGCCTAACAGAAGCACAGAAGCAGTGGCTCTGGTAGCTGATGTGCCATTATAGCGACATCATAGAGACTGTACATGGACCTGCTTAGAGCAGCACAGTATCAACACTGGCACTGCTGCAATGAATTGACTTCCTCCCCACCGGCTTCCATTGGCTGAGAAAGCGGAATCATCGAACTGTCGATCAGCTCATGGGCAGCGCTGTTGGTTCTGGCAAAGTAAAAGGATAACGGCTGGCATTTTTTTGTGTGGACTATTGCCGGCTCGACACTGTTACAAAGCCTGACTCGTACCTACTCCCAAGCTTCGATGATATCTGGGATCAACTCGCTGTCTTCGCATGGTTTAGCTCACTGGATCTGCAGAGTGGATGTTGGATATCGCTTTAGACACCCGAACAAAGACGCTGTTCACACTGGGTGCAGGACCGTGGCCGTTCAAAGTGATGGCTTTCTGGCTGTTCAGTGCATTGGCCGTGTTTGCGTGCTTGGTGGAGCATGTGCTTGCCAGGGTTCCATTAGGTCCAAGCAGCTAACAGGGATGGCACACTCGTAAACCCGTCGCAAGTATTCCAGGTTATTAAGACAGTAAACCTATTAATGCACCCCAAAAAGTGCAATGTCCTTTAGCGGCGTGCATCTGTCATATGTATAATATTTATCTACTAGTTAATCTTTCCCCATCTTACCCTGTCAGTCTTTTCCTGATATGTTAGTTCAATAAAAGAGTATTTCCACTAAAGGAAATGGTGTTTCCTGGGCCTTCTTCACCACCGATGCTACAACATTTAAAGGAGGACCACACCAGGCCAGCGTCATATTAATGTTGATGTTAATGTTGATGTTAATGTTGATATTAATGTTGATGTATTCACACATTGTCAGGCACTTTCTTTTATTTTGCCTGTCTTACCACTGTATGCAGGGAGAATGAACATGGAGTTGTCGTGAGCCGCATGACAGAAAAGATTTTCGGTGTTGCGATTTCTCTTGATTGCTCCATATACCAAATGTTTCGAGTTGTCATTGCATGACGGGCACGTGCATCTTGACTGACGTGTCATCGGTCTCCTGTAATGGAAATAAAATGGTGATGTCACGAGCACTCTGTGCTTCAACGTGTGACACAAGCCGCCTCGCGGAAGTCATTCATCACCCTGCGTCTTCTCGTTCCTTTTTCACTTTGAGGTTTTTGAGTGAGAGGGGCTCCATGTTGTCATATTTACGTTAACGAGGTGTGCAGGATACGTGAGGTGTGAAGGAATCCCCGCTTCTGATTGGGCCGTTTGTGTACCTTACAAAGCCATTCGTACTAGTCGGATTTGCCCCCCCCCGCCCCTCCAAAAATCCTATTACAGTTAGATGTGGCTTTTCTGCACATAAGTTTAAATGCAATTGAGTCTGACAGTCTGGCATAGTGGGATTTGGAGCTCTGTGGTAGGTGACAGATTTGGGGGTGACATGGGCAGTGCATCCTGAGGAAGCAGTGAGCTGGGCTGAGCCTGTGTCGGGGCTGAGCCTGTGTCGGGGCTGAGCCTGTGTCGGGGCTGAGCCTGTGTCGGGGCTGAGCCTGTGTCGGGGCTGAGCCTGTGTCGGGGCTGAGCCTGTGCCGGGGCTGAGCCTGTGCCGGGGCTGAGCCTGTGCCGGGGCTGAGCCTGTGCCGGGGCTGAGCCTGTGCCGGGGCTGAGCCTGTGCCGGGGCTGAGCCTGTGCCGGGGCTGAGACAGGGCAGAGGAGGATGGGGTTGAGGTGGGAATTTTGCAGTTCAGCTCCCTGAGCAACTGGTCTCCCTCTGCTGGACCTCCATTAAACCGGTGCGACCGGTGTCAACAGGCATCCATCTTTTTTTACGTGGAAATCTGGGCCGGACCGAGTATACTGCAATGCGGTGGACATGGCATGAGCTCAGTTAAGTAGCCAGAGAGAGAAGTGGGCTATGTGCTGCTGTCCTGCTGTGTAGCTCATGCTCTCTCAAGCAGGGACCATGGGGGAGGGTCTTTGAAGGCTGTGGGCTTATTTGAGGACAGTGGTGGTTGTGTTTAGTGGTGAAGGGCTTTCGTGAAATCGAGCGCAGCGAAGTTGTCTGGCCTTTGTCACCCTTCAGTCAGCGGTGACCATTTGAGATTTCTGCTGTCCAAAGTCAGTGTTATTTTTCTTTGGCTTCAGCTGCACTAATGAGCGGCAAGAAGTTTTTTCCAAGTTTTGTGTGTGTGTGTGTGTGAAAGCTCTGAAGCGCTGTGGTCCAACTGGTGTGCTTCAGAAGAGGCACAGAGCCAGGCTGCCTGCCCTTGTTATGACTGGATTTGAAGATTATCCAGAGAGGAGGCTGAAGTTCAGCTCTGGATGTTGACGGACTGTAGCGAGAGCAGACGTACGATGCTCCTCCACCATGTACACTGTGCAAATTAACATTTACGATGAACTGTTTTGTTGTTCCAGATGCGCAAGGCTGGTCCTCTGTGATGGAACAAAATTTGACACCAGTGTAATTGGCTCCAAAAACAGCCCAGAAAATAAATAAATAAATAAATAACAGTTCTACCAAAGTATGCCTCTACCTGTGCATGCAAGGCCCGGGGAGAAGAGGGGAAAACACATTTCTTTTAAATATTTAATCTGTTTTACTTCTCCCTCCTGCTCCTTCCACATCTACCTGCTCTCCGTGTTCACGCGCGGCCGCGCCTCAGCCAGCGAGGCGCGTAGGGCGGCGTGTGCCGGGAAGCTTCACGGGGCTGCCGCCGAGTGTTTTGCCATTGTGCTCATGTGTAACGACCGTGTTAAAGGTCTCCCGGAGAGCCACGTCATCGCCCTCGTAAGAGCGCAAGACAAAGCTTACTCTTGCTCTGACAGCAATGCTGAAAGGATCCATGGAAACTAGAACAAAAAGAAGAAAGGAGGGGAAAAAAAACATCTTTT
>NC_137513.1:4490000-4640000 GCF_041902795.1 Electrophorus electricus
TCACACCACACTGGCTTCATGTTCGCAGGGTGGGGCTGAGGGACTACACCACCCACTCTGATCGTCCTTCCCCCTCCTCGTCTGTTCTGCTTAAGGACGGCATGGAGTGGACCTCCACACTATACACCCTAATTATTCCTTTCTGCCCCTGTACTGCCTATATTACGATGTTTTTCGCTTTGTCCAACTGATGATTCTGTGCATTAAGCCTTGTTTGCAGTGATTTAATAGGTTTTCTTTACTATGCGTTAAGTAACCCTGAACTTTATCATCACCATATCGGTTCTGATACCCAATAACAAGCGTGAATGACTGAAATGGGCCCTTTTGCAGCTTCCCCATCTGTTGATGGCTAGAGAAAGTAATAAAATAGATGTTACTAGCAGGTTAAGGCAAACCTGCATGAGTGAGTTCCCTACTGGCTCAGTGACATCCATGTGCACATGACTCCAGACTGTGGATTGAAGAGGTGAATCTCAGGTGCTGTGGATTAGGAGGGAGGCAGGAAAGGGGCGGAGTCTGGGAAAACGGGCTTCCGTTCCCTGAAACGGGAGCCCTGCCAACCGGACTCCTGCCTATGCCTCTGACAGCGGCTCCGGTACCCTCAGTCGTGGCTGGCCTGTGATGTTGGTCCTGGCGTGCCAATCTCCACGCTTGCCCGTCTGGCGCGGGAACAACAGAAGGCCATTAATTAAGCCTGTTGATCCGGGCCGCTCAACATTAACTTAATTTCCAAGTTCTGAATTATTTACCGCCATGTGCGGTAAATAATGTGGGGCGTCTGTAATTTATACGGCAGCGAGGGGCATCGATCGGCCCGGACAGATCCACACCAGCTCTTAATGTGAGTGAAATTGTCAACTCCCAAAAAAAAGCCTGATTCCCCTGAAGGACCCAGCATAAATAATCCGACCCATCTGTGGCTGAGCCCATCCATGCCCTGGAGCCTGGGTTTCATGCAGAATGGTGGTATTGCACCGGAGCTTCTGGCAAAAGGACTTGAAATTGCAATTCACCATCAGATGGCAGCATTTAAAAGTAGCCTTGATTTAGCGTTTTCATCTTCATCTAAGATCGGTTGGCGGGGACTGTTAATAGCTGCGGTGTTATTAGGACGTCCATCAGCGCGCTCATATACCCTGTTGGGAGTGCATGACTCTGTAGTTGAGGCCAGTAAAGAAATGATTTATGTGCAGCAGTGGTGCTATTATGAATAAGTAAACAGTGCCTGGTGTAAATAATGCACGCTCACTGCATGCTGTTAGGGATGCATGGGGTAATAAGTTCTGTGTAGCATGGGGGCCTGGGCAACTCTAAACAAGACTTACATCATTTTTTATCAGCACACTTCAGTTTTGGAGGAGGCGAGTGAGATCTGGACGTCTGGGGCTCCCAGGCGAGTGGCGTAGCACTCTGTAGCAGGGCCTTCTACTGCTGGCAGAAGGCTGATGTTAATGTTTCTGTTTGGTGAAGCTCCCTTTCCCTTGATTTTGATTTTTAGCTCTGCCCCAAACTGTGCTATAAAATTAAATGTGCTCTCTCTCTCTCTCTCTCTCTCTCTCTCTCTCTCTCTCTCTCTTTCTGTCTCTCCCTCTCTCTCTCTGTCTCTCTCTCGTTCTCTCTCTCTCTCTCTCTCTCTCTCTCTCTCTCTCTCTGTCTGTCTCTCTTTCTTTCTCTCTTTCTCCCCCCCCCTTCCTCCCATCAGTGAGTTAAAATGCCTCTCATCCCATTTGTGCAGAAGGGTCAAAAAAATGTTGAACATTTTTTTCAAATCAAAACTTGCGATGGCCTGAGCTCTGAGTCTCACCGTACTTAAATAAAGTACCAAACATAACCTCTGTGCATCAAATTCAAAAGAAGTGAAGCATTTCATATCACAGAATGTGGTTTACAAGCTTGAAAAGAAATGAATTTTCTTTATGTAACGAAGTATGTAGGAGAAGTTGCATATTCACTGGAAATCACACAAGGCTGTGTGAGTAGTTATGAAGGGTCATGTTTAAATCTAGAGGTATGCTCTAGTTTAATAGCCTTTACCTCAGCAGTATTCATATTAGACCCCGTCATAATTTCCACATTTTTTCAGAAGGTCAGGTTTCTTTTAGTGTGTTCATCAGGCCCATGTGAAATGTACCTTTACCTCTGAAATCACATCCAGCAGTGAAAGTGAGGTCTAGATCATTAGGGTTAGCAAAAGCAGTGTCTGGTGCATTTCGCTGTTTGGGTTTGTAAGTTTTAGAGAACATTAAACCTTCCACAGCTCTAGTGCTCATGTATGTGTTTCATGCATCTTTAAGCAGTTGGCACGTATGATCAAGTTAGGGTAAGTGTGGTTTTTTTTTGTGTGTGTGTGATTTAGCCTTTTTTTTTTTTTTTTTTTTTTTTTGCAGTACATACAGTGTTTGGTGTTTGTCCCTACCTCTAGGATTTGATGACTGTTTATACTATACCTCATTCGGCGTCAGACGGGCCGGTGCCATCACGACGCACGCAGCCATTCCAAACCCCGCAATGCTCCTCCGGCCTACTAAATTCCAGGTGTTACCATGGCATCATTACTTAGCACTGCACAGCTTCTGAATGGCCCTCCGATCAGAGCTCTCGCCAGGGAGTCCGGAGCCGATGGAAACCAGCCTGCGCCTGCAAGGGACCTGGCTGTCGCCTAGCGCGTTATCTCTAATGGCGAGAACCGTGCAGGAAATGAAAGATGGAGATAAAACAGCGTTGAGAATTCAATTAATTAAAAGGAGGGAGCGAGATTACATGGCGTTTCCTTCTTAACAGTGTCAGCGATCATGAAAAAAATACTTCATTCTTTTTCCTTTTTTTAATAAATATTATTCTAACTAATGTGTTTGAATTTTTTAATCTAGTATTCGACTCGAATATGATGAAAGCTGCCATCACGGAGCATTTATAGAGAAAAGATCTATTTTCATTTTAATTAAATAGCAGTCTAGAGCAATGAAACAGGGCTCTGTATGGAGAGTGCTCGTCCTTTGTAATGAACATTAGCTGAGGCATAGATCTGAGTGTAGATGATTGACAATGTTTTTGCCCTTTGAAGCAAAAATAGTGCATTTGTCACTGCTTAATGCTTAATATAGAGCAGATCAGGAGTTCTAAGGGGGAAATCAGTGTCGGCAGTGTACACGTTGAGTGCTGATCCGCAGAGAAAATGTGACGCACGCACACACGCAGAAACAAACACAAGCAAACGCTCAAATGCTCGGTAAAGCCAGTTTAATTCATTTTTAATGGCAAAACAATGATAAATTCTTCCTGACATTTGTGTGCACCCTCATCTGTTTTGTCTTTGGCTAGCGTAATGGCGGTTATTTCACACGCAGGTTTTACAGGGGGGTTTGAAGTTTCTGTTTGAGAAAAAAACTAAATCAGTTGTTCTGTGTCCATGAGTCATGCATGTATGTTTGGAGATAATGATAATAAAACCCCTGGCCTCGTTTTTAGGCGTGACATCAGTGACCTTCTCCAACTTAATCAAAATAATTTACTACCTAGAATGGACAGAACGATCGCCAACTCATTCACGTCTTCTCAAAGGGGAGTTGACACCCATTCTTGACACAATTGTGAGTCAGGTCAGTTGAGAACGCCTGACTTGATCATTTCATACCTGTGACCGCACGGGTCACTCGAGCCCGTTGGTTTAACTTTGATTAGGTCTCGGAGCAGCTCTGTGGAGGGCCAGAGAGCGTTTCATCTCCTGGAGTCACTCACACTGGTTCATACAGCAGATAAGACTGATTGTTCCTCGCCTTTTATTGGTAGGCTGTGAAGTAATTTCGTCCTCTGGGCACAGTCAAGACAGAGGTCTCTCTCTCTCTCTCTCTCTCTCTCTCCCTTTCTTTCTCTTTCCCTCCCTCTCTATTGCTCTCACCCTCTTTCTCTTTCTCTCTCTCTGCGCCCCTTCTCTCTTCAGACATCTGGCTTTCCATAGCCCCTGAGACACAGACAATCTCCTACACCCCCACCACCCCCCACACACAAGGATATAGATGCCTAGAAAACAGGTCTCTAGTGGGCTATATTCCACTGAGGTGTCTTCTAGCAGTGGAGATGCATCTGTCTGACACACAAAGGTAGTTGTGTGTGTGTGTGTGGGGGGGGGGTGTATGTGTGTGTCTATGTATATGAAATTCACTGCTCAGTAATGCACAAATCATGTGATAACCATGTATATCTGTATTCATTTATATATCCTCTACCGTGACATTTATGTACCATTTTACATGCCCTCGTGCACATAAAATCGCAGCCTCAACACCACCTGTCAGGTGTGTGTTTTGCTGAAATAAAGAGCTAAATGAGAACTAAAGGACAGCTTCTCCTGCACCCCGCACCACTGCACAAAGAATACACACAATCTCACGACCTCGGAGTTCACACACAAAGGTCTGTGGTCACATCAGGGCAAACTGGGCTGACAATTGTTCAGGACATTAACTGAAGTCCATCAGAAAAGATGAACAACCACAGGCAGGTACTTGGTCCTCTTGGTCAGCCCTAAACCATTTCTAAAAAATCCATTAAATCTCCTTATTTCACCCCGTGCCTGTTCTGGCTGCTCTGCTGGATAGATTGTAAGACAGGCTGCCTACCTCATCGACAGAGGCTGCCTACCTCAGTGAGCGAGGCTGTCTGCCTGGGCGGCTGTGGCCTCAGTCAGAGAGGCTGAAACAGAACACGCTTTGTGTGGTCAATGAAGAAGAAGCCAGAGACTTGAGACAGCCCAGTGGTGAGCCCTGGGATATTTCACAGAGTTACACTTATTCGCCATTTCAGAGGAGTCACTCTGCTGAAAGAGGACTAAATAAATCCCAACAGACGTCACTGCATTTCTCTGTGCAGAGTTTATTGGAGATATTCTAGGAACCTCGTTACTGGAGCAATCCTGCAGTTTTTAATCAGCCAGATCTTGATTATGAGCGGGACGGTGTGAATGCGAGGTGAAGTGTGTGTGTGTGTGTGTGTGTGTGTGTGTGTGTGTGTGTGTGTGTGTGTGTGTGTGTGTGTGTGTGTGTGTGTGTGTGTGTGTGTGTGTGTGAAGATTCTTCATATCAGTGGAATGCTCTGCTTTGGGTGATAACATACTGAATTCTTGGTGATACTAGTTAGATTAATTTATATCACTATAGCACTATTATTAGGAATCCCTCAGTTCAAATCAAGGGAACAAGTAGTTAAATTTAAGTAACTAGTTGATTAATTGAGAACAAACTAAAGGTTTTGATCAGAACTTTTGGATGCATGCCTCATTGTTCCACACTGATCTCACTGATCTCACTGATCTCAGTCTTTTCTGCTTTTCTTATTTCTTATGGTAACGTTCAGCTTACCACACACACACACACACACACACACACACACACACACACACACAAACACACACACAAACACACACTCTGCATGATGCACTAAAAACATCCAATGAAAAATGAAAGATTCACTCTTTGACTAGAAGGTTTTCTACATGTCATATTGTTGCCGTTGTTTTGGTTTTTTTCTCTCTCTCTCTCTCGTTTTTTTTCTTTATCTTTCTGATTGTTGTCTCCCCTGGAAAATAAGCTTCGCTCTCCAGCGTGCACTACGGGGGGATGTGCACGGGGCGGCCGTGTCCTCCGTGGACGTGTCTTCTTGCTGACTCGTCATTAGTGGTCGTGCTGTATCTCTCTGGGGCCCCAGCACGGCCTCTTTCCTCATTCAGAGTCGCAGACATCTTACTGACTCGCTCATTCTTCTAACTCGCGGACGCGGAGGAGCCGGTAGCCAGGGGCTGTCAGTCAGGGAGCCGTCGAAAGCCTCTGCAGAAGGGCGGGGAGAACCTCGCCGCCCGAGACTTCGCTTCGGGGTCAAGGTCAGCTGCCTTCAGCACCGCCTGGACCAAGGGGTTTGATGGTGCCTGAATTGGAAAATCACTGTGGTGTGTGTGTGTGTGTGTGTGTGTGTGTGTGTGGGGGGGGGGGGTGTCTGAGTGTGAGTGTGACTGTACTACAGCACAAGTAGAGCAAATTCTTAATAGCTCTCTTGGGTGCTGGGGAAGTGATTCGGCCATATTCATAAACTTTAAAAGGACCTGTGTCTTATGTCTCTCTCTGGGGTGCACGTACCCCGCCTCCCTGGGGACGAGTGGGCAGATCCTGAGCTTGTTTAATTAAGGGAAATCATTGGCCAGCAGAATGCGGTGGAAGCTATTGCTTAAAAGCCACGGACAGAGCTCGATAATCCTGACGGCTGCCGCCGGCGCGTTTTTACCCGTGTCGAGGGCCATGGAGACCGGGCTAAGAGGGAGGAAGGACCCCTGCATGTCGTTATAATAATGGCCCAAGTACATGCATCCCAGTGCCTGTCTTGCTTTGTTCATGCATGCACATGTGTATACACACGCACACAAAAACCATCAGGGCCAATTGAGAAGTCAGACTCTATTTGTGGTCCCTCTTAAAGGCACATTTCTGTTTTGCCCTTCGAGTGGCACTAACTCGAATTACGGCTGAAAGCACCTCTGTGAAATCATGTTGAAGGGCATTAGTGTTAGGAAAAAGTGGTAGATGAATAGGAGCTCCAAACCACAGGCCCACACCTTAGCCAGCCCGCCACTTAATGATAAATAATTTTTTGACAAAGGGCCAGGGGAGTGGCCCATTGAAATGTCAGCAGGACTGAACCGCCGCGGAGGAGGCCGGGTTGGGTCAGGCCCGGGGAGCCTCTCTGTAATTCCTGCGAGGAAACAAAATGCCAGTGACGGACGACAGGCTCTGGCTCTACCCAAGAAAGCAAAGACGGAAAAAAGAACCGTGCAGGGCGCGCAATTTCTCGTTACCGCGGCTGCGCTCAGATCAGCCCCGATAAGAAGGCCTTAGCTTCAGTAGTCAGGCGAGGGGGATTTTAAGTCCGTGTGGATCATTCAAGTGGTGCGAGAACGAAGCCTGGTGTGAGGGGAGCCCCACGGCACGCCGCTTATTCATGGAAAATGCTCCACTGGAGCATGCGTTCTTCAGCCGTGCCATGATTAGCGCAGCTAAACACACGCACACAGCAAGTTACAATTCGGTGAAGCGCAAAAAAGAAAATCCAGTCATTTTTCTGCCTTATGCTTATTGGTTACATTGACAGTAGTGCGATAATTCTGAACAGAAGGAATTTGTTGCTTTGGTTTATTGAAAAGGCGATGCTGGTATGCTTGTGGAAGGAAGGAGTGTGTGTGTGTGTGTGTGTGTTATTAGTTAAATGCTGTAAGCTTTGATTACACGCGTGCTCAGTAGTTCTCTTTGCTCTAGGTCAAATAGTACCTCATTAAGAAGAAGAGAGCTGAGATTGATATGAAACATATGGGTGTCATGTCATGAGTAAACCTTTTAAAGTGAATTTAAGAAATTATACAAAACACAAAGCCCTTTCTGAACACAAACACAAACATTTAGATGGATTTCCATCGAAATGTTGACTAAATATACTTGGTACTCACACTACAGTGAGTTCTCTACTATAAGAGCTCCCCCTTCAATGAATTTCATTCTTCAAATATGTCCACTCCCATATTTGCTTCACTGTACACTGTCGGACTGCCTGTGATCCATCCATCCCAGTTAACAGTGGTGTGTGTCTGGGACTTGTGTGTGTGTGTGTGTGTGTGTGTGTGTGTGTGTGTGAGCTCAGTGGAGCCATGGGGCCCCCGTCCTGCCTGCTGTGTGTCCACTCGCTCCAGGTCTGGTGCGCACCGAGCGTGTCCCAACATCCTGGTCATTATCTTGGGTGCCCGCATGCGGCATGTCTCGCCCTCGTCCCGGCAGGATCAGCGCGAGACAAACCCGTTAAACCTGCCATGCCTTCTCAGACAGTCGCTAAGCACACCGTTCCGCCGATCTCACCAGCTGCCCTTTCAACTGCTTCTCCTCTAACTGTCAGAAGTAGTTTTTGCTCACAACTACACATGTTCGCATTATGCATGGCCTTTTCTGCCTGTGCTCTCCATAAGAGATCCAAATGTCCTAAACGCTCTTCATGAATCCTCATTAATTTGGGCAAAAGGGTTTAGGAATAGGTTACCTGAATAAAATAAAATATATATAAAAAAAAACCCCACAGAGGCGTCAGAGTAATGAACTGCATTACTGTGTGTGACGGGGCCTTTCTCTAATAGACACTGTGGAATCTTGTTACAGGAAAGGGGAATTAAACAGCCTGCTTCTTGACCTCGACCCTTCAGCTCTGTGAAAAGGTGGACCAATTAAAGGGAAGGAGGGTAGCGCGCCGCGCCGATGTACTGCCAGCGGCCGTGGTGCCGGGATCTCGTGTGAAGTAGCCGCCAGCTCTTTCCCTGAGGGTTCTGTACTGGTCTGAGTACAGTAATGAAGATAATGGGTGAAAATGGTGCAGGGGCACCGCAGTCTCCGATAAGGTTCTTTATTCCAGGCAGCAGTGAGAGTTTCAAACAGTGAAGATCAGAGTGAATCGTACAGTATTTTAGCCCCCACCCCCCTCTTTTATCTTATGCTGATAGATTTGAATATACATCAGTTTTGAGGCCAAACCTGCAGTGGCCTGGATTAGCCTGGATTAACAGCCGAGTTTCCGGAGGCTGAGTTTCTACCCTCTTTGTACGGTTTTCTGCCAGTTTTCAGCTCCACGTGATCCTCGAGGTGAGAGAGTAGTGAACATATCCTGAAGCGCTGACTGACTGGCTTCTGAATGGAGGGTTAAGTCTCATTCTGATTGGCCTTAACTGTAGGAAGCAGTGCAGGTCTTCAGAGAGGATTTCTGTGGAAGAGCTGCTTCTGTTTTCTTCATCATAACAGTCAACCTTTTTAAGAACCTCCGGCTTCCGTCTGCTGTGACATTAGAGGGTATTAGGTTGGTCAGATGTAAAGCATACTTTTATAAAACTTTATGGCAGGTGTTATGATCTTAATTTTGATTAAGAAGGAAAAACAAAAACACTAATAATGCCACCTGAGAGAAGCCAGGGTTTACAAGTGACAATCACACGCAGTATGAGACATTGTTTCCTTCCTGTGTGTCTGCAAAAGTAAGCAATGCTGAAACCAAACGTTTAATTAGTTGTCACCATATGATGAATATTTTTGTAGTACATTTCTTTTATTTGTCTGCTGTGGTGACTGTGCACAGCTGTTTCTCTGAAACTGCAAAGTCACAAAAATCCCTAGTGGCTGTTTGCCAGTGTTGCTCCTTCTGAGCAAGAAAAGCATGGTGCTAAAAACGGAAGTGAAGCACAGACCCCATAAGGCATGGGGGGGGGGGTGGCTAATGTATGTGTGTGTGTGTGTGTGTGTGTGTGTGTGTGTGTGTGTACGTGTGTGTGTGCATGTGTGCGTGTGTGGCGGAAGCTGCAAGGCACACTACACACTCTCCAGACCAGGCAGCTATTAGAATATGTCATTCTCTGAGGAAGCAGCGCACACACACACCTCACACTTTTTTAATAGGATTTTTTGTTTGTGATGTTGGAGTCCTGTGAGGCATATGTGTCCATATTGGTGGAAAAACTCACTTTGCGCCTCTGGCCAGCTTGCTGTCTGCAAACTGAGGCGCACGTCTGAGTCACGTGGCTGTAATTTCTCCGCCAGCTTGCTGTCTGAAAACTGAGTCACGTGGCTGTAATTTCTCTGCTAGTCTCGTGATGCTCAGGGACATATCGGTGCTGCCGCACGTGAGCACCTCTTTAAAGGGAGCAGGAACAGAGAGATCGAGATTAGACAGGCCATCCTTCACCGGGAAGCACGGCTAACCACAGCCAGAACTCTAGTGACTCCCTGCCCCTGCGTTTTAACCTTTGCATTTTGCATTTCTGCCTTTCAACGCTGGTTCGGCGTCCTCCTGCTATTATTTGGCAGGCAATTCTGCTTCATGAATTAGATCACTTACTACAAGAAGGAACATTAGCAATTTTCATGTGGGTCCAGGAAACACATATATTTTATGGTAAATCCCTTGTGAAACACAAACAGCAACAAAAACCATCCAGATAGCTTTCAAAAGGCTGGCATCACTGAATATGTAGAAAAATGGCTGTAATCTTATCTTGAGCCATAGATGTGAAAGTGTTTCTGGGGTGTACAATGGGTTCTGTAGTATGCCAGATCACTGAGACAGTAGCAATGTCACCTGAACAGAGGCAGGAGAGCAGCTGCACGTTATCTCTCAGGCGGATTAGGCCAGCGTCATCGATCACGACGCGGCTGCATGCGCAAGCCTTACGACGACGCCTAGCACAGCAGGAGCGTCCCGCCACAGAACACGCCACACCGCGCGTTGCGATCACACACTGCTTGATTTCGTCTCGTATACACATTCGGGCCCGTACGTCTGGAGCGCTGTGTTTCTGCACCGGCCCTTTCATCAGCGAGGTTCACGTCAGCGTGCAACGTGTAACGTGGCTCGCGCGGGCCCCAGGGCGTCAGGCGAGAGATGATCCGGTACATGTTTCTGTTGTTCTCCCAGCAGATGGACTGTCAGCTAGCATGGCTCCTCAGGTCCTCGGAGACTATGCAACAAAGTATTCCTTTTCTGAGACTTGCCACAACATATAAACCTATTTTGTGTTCTTCACAGTCACAGAAAAATTTCGGTTCACTTTCTGACCTCTGACTGTCTCTCACGGTGGGCTATGAATAAAGCATATTTTCTCTCTATATAGAAAGTTGTCCAGGCAGTGACTGTCCAGGCAGTCAACACTGAGATGATTAAATTGGGGTTGCAGATGAGTAACAATAAACCTTGACAGAAATAAGGTAAAAGATTTCTTGAACTGGGGCAGAGGATGATGTAGTTTTGAGAACATTTGGCAAACAAGGTAGCACCAGTAGAATTACGCAGTGGCTTTCTTCCTCCCAGTCAGGACGTGGTGTTGACATCAGAGAAACTCGTATGTGTTCTAGAAGAATCAATTGTCCAAGGTCACGTCTCCATATTGTTGGGTAACTCCATATTGTAAGCGTAAATGCCCACAAAGGCTTGTATGTAAGCACTACCAATATTGAACCGATCAATTTCCACACCCACAATGGGGTTTTATACAGCAAAACACATACATATTTTTTCATAAGAGATGTACATAATAGTAGTGCGTAGTAAAGAAAGAGTGCATTGTTCTAAGCTGTATATCTGTAGTTCTTTGTGCTCTGGGGAAAAAAACCCCATAGATTTCTTTGTATTGGTAAACCTAGCAATTTCCCTTCCTTTCCTGTTCAGAAAGCAATCCAACCCAATCCAAGGTCACATTTGTCTGTAAAACTGGAGTGGAAACTCGGAGTAATGTGGAACCCAGGGCCAGTGAGTCAGGTGGGGGTGGGGGCAACACGCAACCGTGTTTCTTCAGCCGGTTTTCCGTCTGGCTCGGCCGCCTGTCCTCCAGTCCTGCACGCTGATGAAGTGCCACTGTCTGCCTACGTGTGGAGGCCTTGGGAAGGCACAACAGGCAGTGCAGGTGGCTCAGACTTGCCCCGCCCCCTGCGGATGGAGGCCCCACCCCTTACCCCCCTTCCGCGCAGGAGAGCAGCCTGGATGTGCTGCCCCAAGGCCCTCCAGCCGACGTGTCGGTGTAGCTTAACGAAGATGAAGTGACCCAAGTGTATCGGTCCGGCCTCGAAAAATAAAGGGGAAATTGCTCGGCTACAGATCCGTCTTCCGGCTCTTGTGGTCCTGGGAGAGGTTAGCTTGAGTAAATGAACATGTCCCGGAGGGTCGTTGGGATCCGACTTCGGGAGTAATGATGGAGATGATGTACTGGAGGAGGGCGAGCCGTTCCTCACTTTAAAGGTCCCATTACCTCCTCGGAGACGGTGCCAAGGCAAGGTGCCAGACTGCGCCATATTTATGCCCCCCATCCTCTGTGCATTTGCTGCACTGGACCTCCGGTTTGAGGCTGTTTACGACCGCAGCGAAGGGACAGCGTAGGACGTGGGGCAAGCGAAGACATGAAATGTCTGGATCAGAACTCATCTGCGGTCTCCTGAGCGCCGGACGAGCCGTTATTTATTAGTCGTCTGATAACGGCGTGAGAGAGGAGTGTGAGGAATAGAGCTGGGTTCCTTGATTGCTGAAGTTAATGGCGTTGCCTCCGAGACTGTGATGACTCTGGCTTCACAGCGGTGATGCGAAGACCCGGCAGATCAGAGCACAGAGGCAGTGCAGAGCTCCAACGTGTTAATTAATTTTGCTCCGTGCGGCGCCTACGTGCCTCCAGACACACACAGCTGTGTCTAATCCTTTACCGGATTGAGGGTTAATATGAAAGATAATTGCTTCAAGGCAAGGAGGAGGAATCTATTTATTTGTGAATTTGAAAGAAGATATTAAATCCTTAAAGCAAAGGAAAATAAGAAATCCAGGGAAATCCTTTGTCAGATCCTCATGTGTGTTGTAATGATTTCAGAGTAATCAAATTGCGGAGGGAGATTAGTGCATCTTTCATTGGATGTTTGGACATTAATCATTCATATTATACATATTTGATCAGTCAAATTGCTGACTTCCAGTTTGACAGAAAAATATATACAGCATGGAACTGTCTGGTTTGAAAATAAAATATAAGCCACAGAATTCGATTTGAGCTCCATAGCCATGTATGGACTTTGTGAATATACGTTAACTATGGCTCCAAGCAGAAATAATTGAGAAAGGCATCCTTGATCATCAGTTCCTTTTGTTGAATTGTCAAGGCCGTCATTCTCCCACTGCCTGAGTGTGATTATTCACTCTTCATGTTTTTCTAAGGTCACCTGGGGAAGCTTTTCTTCCCTCAGCGCCGGCAGTGGCGTTATCAGCTTCCTGCGCTTTATCGGACAGCAAGCCAGCTGGAGGTCATTAAGCCTCCACTTTTGGTGGACGTGTCCATGGGAGGACGAGAGGCATGCGTCCACGTCCCCCTGCTCCTGGCTCACAGTGCTCGGTGGACCACACCCAGAATATGCACTGCAGCTTGCATCCCCCCCCCCCCCCCCCACAAAAAAACGTTCAAAAAAAGAGAGCGAGAAATAAATGACCATGAACCAAATAAATGGGTGCAGTGCAGCATTATCATGCGCTGTCTTTTCCCAGGTCTCTTCTCCTTATCTAAATGGGTTGGCGCTCCTGCTTCTCCCCCAGAGTGACTCTGAGTGGGCTGGGGGTTGTTTTTGCTTTTCGTTTTTTTTCCCCGGCTTGAGGCTTAATGGTCCAATCCACTTGTTATCCCAACCCATCAGTCAAGGGCATCTACTGGTCAGCATGTATCTCCCAAATCACTCAGCTGATCAGTTCACCTACTTTTATTTCCTTCAAGCTGCCAGCGTCTGCACTTTCTCAGGTTCATGTCTGATCTGTCGGTGTGTCGGGATCCTTATCGCACTCCCCTGTTCCACCTCTTTATCTCCCACTTCCAAACTGCCTTTCCCTCATTTCTGATGGGGCTTCGCACAGAACCAGTTTCCTGGAAGCGGCAGAGGAAATATTCATGCATGCGTGAAAGTGCATTTGAAAGTCCTGCCGTGGTTGGAAAACAAACACCTATTCTTGCTTTTTTGGGGGCCTTTGCGAGGTTGTGCCATGCACGTGATATTCTGTGTTTCAGACTGGTGTGCCCTCTTCACCGATGTCGTCAGAACAAACACAATTCTATAGCTTCATTGCTGTGTTGCAGCGTTCGTGCCTCTGATATTAGCAGACGATCTAAGCTTTGGCACTTATGCATAGATATATCCATCTCTATGAAAATGGCATGTGTTTGGCGTAGGGTTACGTAAAATTACCTCACGGTCTTCAAGACCTACTGCTTTTGTTTGTTTGTTTGTTTTTTCCCAGCAGTCTCTATTCTAAAGGCTGCAGCGAGAGTGGCGTGTTAAAGTTGTTTCTCTGAAGACGGCACCTTCTCTTCAGAACTGTGTGAAGGATGCAGCAGCTCCATGTCTGTGGGAGCAGCACCTCTGCCTGTCTGTGCCACAGTCACTGTTGGTTGAGCTTTGTACCTCATTGGTTCAGCCTGTCTCCCTTGCAAAGTGGCTCCACAAATCATGGTAATTGTGCACACCTTGAGTTCGCCTGATGAAATGATTTATGGGTGAGGTTGAGGCGTATGAAGGCTGCTGCTTCTTTAAGGCTTACAAGGATGCGACATACGAGTTTTGCACTGACGTCGTTTAGGCCGTCGTTTTTAAGGGGGAACGTATGCATGCATGAATACAAATGTCTTTTTCGCCACCTGAACACTTTTCAGAAATCTAATGTAAACAAACTAATGTCTTTTTCTTTCCTTTATCTTTTGTTTATGTTTTATGTTTCATTATCCTTGCAATATATGAGTGAGTGAGTGGACGAGTGGGTTCTCCCCTCCTTATTCCAGGCTCGTTCGTACCTGGTCTCATGGATGCGCATCAGTACATGTAATCTGGAGGCTTCTGTTCAAGATTGCAATTTCAAATATGTTGCTTCGTGAATCCCAAAGAGCGTGTTGCTTCCAGCCACCAGGTGCTGCGTAAATTATGTCACGTCAAGGGCAAAACTAATCAAGGTGGTGCCACGCGGCCCTGAGCTGCCGCGTTGCCGTGACGCACTCCTGAGAGATCCGTTTCCTCCCGAAATTACTTCCCCTGAACCACAAATCACCTTGGGCTGGCAGCCCGTGGCTAGTGCCGGCAAGTGTGGGAGGCACAGGGATTGCTCAGCAACAATTTAATCTCCCGCAAACCGCTGGCCTGAGGCCCGCCCCGAATACTCAGTCACCAGCACGCTGACAAATAGCGTCGCGGAGGAGTGCGCGGTCACTGGACGACACAAAGGAGTGCCTGCTTTTCTCTTTACAGCCCTCGAATGATAATTTGTCCTCCAGTCCTGAACGTGTCCCTGGAAGGTCTCGCTGGCACACGTCACCTTGAAGCGAGACACGAGTCTCACAGGGCTTGTTTTTTGTAAGCCTCTTGGCTGCGGGGGAGAATTTCAGGACACGGCACAGAGGACGGCCGGCGTGCTGCGTGCCCGTGGGAAGATCACGTCCTGTGGCTTAACGTGTACGGCTTGTTTGTAAAGAACCGGCAGCCAGGGAGTTGTCGAGGTTGTCCTGGCCTTGATTCCGACACAATGATTTGTAGGAGTTGAACAGAAGTATGTTCTTATACAGGTAGTAGATCCTACAGGAAAACAGGAAGTGTTTTAGTTAATGTTTAAGGTAGTGTTTAAGCAGTCCAAAGTTCTGATTCAAATATCACCGTTGCATGTTACCATCCAGGAGGATAGGGTGTGGTTTTTGGCCGCTTCCTGTCATGTGAAAGTGACAAATGCCTTTACTGAAGTTCTCCAAAGGATTGGAGGTCGAGCATCCAGATGTGCACACGTGTGTGCGATGTGTTAAGTGTGTGCTCGATCCCTTGCGGAATAAGCCCCTCCCCCCAGGCTTTGGCCGTCTTAAGCATCTCTATCGGTGGTCAGGAGGGGCGTGTGCCGGTGCTGCAGCAAGGCGCCGCCCATCACGCTCATTATGTCGCGTGAAGTGATTTCTGCTGGCCGCCGCTTTCCGGGTGCAAGCCACGCATCACCTACCTTCAGCACTCAGGTCTTCTCCAGACCGCTGTCATACTTCCGCTTTTCCCCCATCACGCCGTCTGTTTATTCAGCCCCCCACCCTCCCATCCCCTCCAGCGTGAATGTTCAGAGCCATCCATCCCAGTTTCCTCCCTGGTCACTTTTAATTGAGGCCAGGGGCAAGGACGAAGGCGCAAACAAAAGCTGACGTGTGATCTTCCCGCCAAGACGTGCCCGTGCTGTTCAGCTGTCTGGGGCGGGCCGACGGTCGGCGCTCGGCTCATCCGTGTGCCCGGCTGCCTCCCATAACCGTTGCACGTCATGTAACTCTCACTATCACTTACACACAGTTTTACATTTTTGTGATGAAGGTGTTTGGTATTAGCAATGAGAGGTGTGTGAGAATAACTTTAAATAGTTTTTTTATCCAGAGAACTAGGCATTAATGACATATTTCATACTACAATTTAATCCCCGTAATGTTTTGCAACAGAGCATGCCCTTAGACATGTGCACTTTTACACGTTTATGGACATTTTTAGTGAAGGTTTAAATTAGTTTTCCGTAGCTGTCGTTTATCACATATTGCATTCTGGAGGAGAGTGTGTCGTGACGGAGGTGTCAGGCTTTGTATGCTTATATAATGTGTCTGAATGATTGATATGTCATTCATGGCAAATGGTATCTCATTGCTATGTCAGACGTGTAAAAGCCATTGAACAAATCCGTAGAATACTTTATTGCATTTCAGAAAACACATCCGTATACACACATAGAGCACATCTGCCAGGGTTAGGGCCCCGGCAGCAAGGACCCAGTATCGCTGTCACCTCAGGAGAATGTGCTTGGGGTTCTGGAGACGAACAAGACAGGAGGGAGAACCTTTGGCAGGTACTCTTGTTTTATTATTATTATTATTATTACTGTTGTTGTTGTTGTTGTTGTTGTTGTTGTTAGTAGTAGTAGTAGTAGTGGTAGAGAAAAGAGAGCAGAAGGAGCCCAGAGTAACGACCAGGCATGATGCGGCGATGTTCACACCAGCTCGGGGAGTAGGTTCAAATGGCTGTCATTAGAAATGTCTGCTGGTTGAGGTTTATGGCGTGAGGAGCTCTCTTCAGTTTATCATTTTTACGGCTGAGCATCATCAGGTACAGCAGTCAGTAAGTTCGGAGCGGCTCTAGTGGCTGCCCCTGCCATCAGGCTGAATCATTAATGGAACAGTGAGGTCATTGCAAGGTGGATGTGAGCATTTCTGTAAATTGAAAGCTTTTCGAAAGGATGCAAATTTTTCCCCATCTGCATTAATCTAAAATTCAGCACATGCTGCATGTCATAACCTCTAAAACATATAAAGGATATGAAAATATACACAGAGGTATACATATGTACATATATACCATATATACAGGTTTATACATGTATACATACATATACGTATATATGTATGTGTGTGTGTGTGTGATATATATTTGAACCTTTGAATGTACCATGGTTGGTGCTAGATGACTGGCGAGTATTTTAGAAACTTGTGATCTACTGGATTTTCATGCACGGCAATCTCTAGGGTTTACAGAAAATGGTCTGAGAAAGAGAAAATATCCAGTGAGTGGCAGTTCTCTGAGCGAAAACGCCTCGTGGATGCCACAGGTCGGAGGAGAATGGCCTGACTGAATTGAGTCGATATAAAGCCAACAGTAGCTCAAATAACCACGCGTTACCACGGAGGTATGCAGAAGAGCACCTCTGGATGCAGAGCACATGGAACCTGGAAGTAGGCCACTCCTGTCGCCTACGAACAGGCTGCCGAGGCTGCAATTCACACGGGCTCACCAAAATGGGCCAATAGAAGAATGGAAAAATGTGGCCGACGAGTCTCGCTGATATTCTGCTGATATTCAGTCAGAATTTGGTGCAAACAACATGAAAGCATGTTTCCACCCTGCCTTGTATCGACAGTTCAGCCTAGTGGTGGTGATGTAATGGTGTGGGCACACTTTTGGGGCCCTTGATATCATTTAAACACCACACCCTACCATGATGCTGACCATGTCCATCCCATTATGACCACAGTGTACCCATCATCTGATGGCTACTTCCAGTAGGATGTCAGAAAGCTCAATGAATCTCATACCGGTCTCCTGGACATGACGGTGAGTTCACTGTGCTCAAATGGTCTGCTTATAAGGGCCTGCTTACTCTGTTCAACCCAACAACTGCAACATTGCGAGCTCTTCTCAGGTCCTCCCTTCATAAGTCTTTAATTGAATTAAGCCCATGACACCTCCAGGAGGCTCTATAGAAAGATCTGGCAACCCAGCCTCACCACCCTTTCAAGATCACTGTAAACTAAGCCACACCTCTTGAACAAACACAACCCCCAAATCGGCACTACCACTTTACCCACTGACACAACCTTAAGCACTGCACCTTTATTTTGCATTACCCCAGCTCTCCTTATCCACACCCACAAGCCTTTTTGGCTACTCCTAATAACTCCTTCATCGCCACACAGCTCATTTACAGCCTCTAATGCCAAACTGCACAAGCAATTGGCAGACGTTGCTGCAAATCCCCTAACATCCGTCTCTACCAGTCTAATATACGCCTGCCACCCGCGTTCTCATCCACCAAGTCTGGGAACTTCAGCTTTTCCCTCTTCCCTTTCATTCCCTGCATCCTCAAATGGAATTGTTAGTTCTATAAAAGAAACCATCCATTTAAGGACCTTGCAGTGAAGTGCACAAAGTTTCCCAAGAAACAGGATGTTTCAGAGGTTCTTGGTCAGCGGTGCAGGCAAGTATAGTTACTCCCCAAAATCTGTGTATTGACTGCTGCTACTAAACCTCACTTTTACCTCTAGCTTAAGTTTATGGAAAAACCTGTAGTTTTTAATATTTTTTAAAAGACAAAAAGTCTTGTAAAAGTCTTTAAAAGACAAAAAGGATTGTATCTTAACCTAGCGCTTCAGATTTTTAATGAGCGTAACTGCAGTAACTCGGCTTCGTCACCAGTGACTTTGTGCTTGAAGTCATTGATCCTCTTATGCTGGCACTTGGGTTCGTTCCAAGAAAGACCTTTTAGTGAGCGTCACTTGAGACATGGTTTTGGCAACCCAGTTATTCGCAATTATCCCTGGAGTTTCATTTATGTCAAATTAACAGTGTCGCCAAAGAAAATCCATGAAGCAAGTCCTGCTCTGCCAGTGCAATTGTGCAGAAAGATGTCAGTCTGCCTAATTTAAGGTTTATATTTAGCCAGTTGCTCTTCATAATGGAATGCATTTGAGTTTGGCCTGGGGTTTCATGACACCGGGGATTTTCAGTGGGTATTGTGGGATTTTTCAGGGGTTTTGTCACCCACCAGTGGTCAATGTTACGCCTCTCTTTGTTAAGACCCAACATTGTGGAGATGAAGGAGAGGATGACGTAAATTCTCCGCCCACCGTAATGATTCAGCACCCCGGAGGGCACTGTGCAGTGCTGGGTAGAAAGCAGCTTTCTGGACCTTGTGCAGAGAGATTCTTTTGGTTGTTGCACTGTGGCTATCTGCCGCAAACATCTAGAGTGTTTCGAGCGTGTATTGGTTTTCTTTGTACATTCTAGGTTGATTATGTTTGGAGTGCTTTTTATTAATGTCACTTTCCCTGGTCCTATATTTAGTTAGTTTGGTCAGAGTAGTTTATTTATATGGCAGAGGAACTTTCCTTCATGACTTCATTTGTTTTCATTTGGAGGGTACCTTTGCTCTTTCAAAGGTGGACGGAGGTAGAAAAAGTCTTGTGTTTGTTCTAGCTTTATTTTTGTTTTGGTAATTAAATGAGGTTTTCTGGCCTGTCCTGGTACTCTGGCTCTTTGTCTTCCAAACGGCTGTGGTGGTGTTCCGGTCTTTCCAAAGCAGCGTGGTTAGTATTGAGGCTTGGCCGTGTCTCTTCCCTGCCCGTAACGCTGAGTGCGGTGGGGTGCTTCTCTCAAGATGGCGGCTGGACGTGGACCCGTGATTGAATTGCCTGTGCTCGGCTCTCTGGCTGCAGCGAGAGGAACGTGGGCCTGTCCCTCTGCAGGTGTTACTGGTCCTGCGTCTGTTTGCCAGAAAAACCTGCGCTGTCTGCCTTGGGACACAATTATGTCGCTGAGGGCTGATGGCCTCATCGATGGCACCCTGCCACGGCAGAGGCTCCCCTCACACCTGCTGGAGTGGCAGTGATGTGCAGATTGGAGGAACACTGCCATCGAACAAAAGCCATTATGAAATCCTCACAGTGTCGAGGCGTGAAGCCCAGTTAAGCCTGCGCGAGAGAATTTCTACATTACATTAGATACCAAACGTAAACCCCATTGGGTGTGATTTTAATTCTTCTTATTTTAATATCCTGGTCAAGGGTGTTCTGTAGAGCAGGTATGCTGTTTTTATATAAGCCAGTTCACTACAGTCTGGCATGTTAACAGTCTGGAGGTAAAGCAATAGATTGCACAGCAATAAAACTGGCTTGTACTAATTATGTGCCATGTTGTGTAAATGCAAATCTTTGGAGTCTATGGATCTGTGTTTATGGTTCCACACTGTTATACTGTTATATTGTAATATTGTCTGCCTTCCTCATCTGTATGGACTATTTCCTCTTTTCAGCATTTAAACAAATAAATAAAGAGACAGGCGAGAAAACCAGCTCCGTGATGTAATGTACATCGCCCACACAAATGACTCAGAGGCACCCAGGGTCGTACACAGCAGTAATGGTTACCACTGCTGTTCTCCTCCCCTACTGCTCCTGTTGACTCATTGAGCTCTCATTCCTGAGTACTGATTCAAGCTGCACACTGAATGTTTCATAATTTCTGTAAAATATCATTTATTCTGGGTCCATTTTTCGGTCTTCAAATCCCCAGTTTTTCAAAGACACGGCTGCCTTTGTTCCGTGACTGTCGCGTGTCGATGCTGACGTAGATTATCCCCACGGCCGGCTCGCCTGCCTTCACGCTACACTGATTAAGCCTTCCACATGGGAAATGAGAGCACAGCTCCGGCAAAAAACAAACACACACAAAAAAAAAACAGAACGCAGGGTGGAAAAAACCCCCAAATTTTTCCATTTCCTTTCCTTTTTTTTTTTGAGATTCGTATGTTTAAAAGTCTCTGTCCATAAGTTCAAAGCTCACTGGGCTCATCTCCTCTAAAGAGCACATGTTGACACTCTGTCAGCTTCCCTGACAGCTCTCTGAAATGGCTCCCTTCCCCATCCTTGCACACGCAGGTTCGACACCTGCCATCCCATGAAGGGACCCCTGGGTGCCGGCACACTCCATGCCTCTGTGCGCCAGGGGCCAGGGGCCAGGGGCCAGGGAGTGCGTGACTGACGCATGGCAGGCCTCAGCTTCGTGTGCCTGTCAGAGTTTCAGCTCACTGCCATGCTCGGTCGAATTCTCATTCACTGCACTTCTAATTGCCCACCATGGGATGCTAGGAATTGTCTGAGCTGCAGCGATGACAACATTATTGTGAAACATGTTAACACTGTTAATTAAAGCCCGTTACATGATGGTGACCCTGTTTTCTCATGAAGTGACCTTATTTTTTTTTTTGTCTATTGCATCACCAGCAGTTTCCCCATTTATACACTCTCCCTTTGTCTTCATTATATTCCCACCACATCCTTTAACGCTTTCAGCCTGTGGAAATAGACAAATAACCCTTCTCCAAGCTTCTCCTGCCTCACCTCAGCACGGTAAGCTCTCATTTTTGCAGTTCTCAGTTCACTGAAGGCAGGCAGCCATGCGGAACACCTCTCTACCGGCTACAGCCTCCGCGGTGAAAATCGAGTGCCTTCAAGGCCGCGCAAGACGAGCTCTCCCGCCCTCTGCACGGCGAACGCCGTCGTTCCTCCTGACACTGCCACGTATTGATTTAGTGCTCGCGTGTGGTTTTTCTCTGTTTTATGATCCTTAAACCTTGAGAAATGGATGTCTCGCGCTGTATTAGCTTTGTCTGTGCGAGTGAGAAGCCTCTCACTTATTTAATTCCTCTGGGCTAATGGAAGCCACGCTGCAAGGTTTTCATTCCACTGTTTGCACTGTTTTCATTCAGGCCCTCTTCTGATGGAATGGAGAAATGCTGTGTTTATCCTGGCAGATGGTGAGGTTTTTGTAATGGAGGCACGGTCAAAAAAAATGTGTTGGCGCATTTTTGGAACTTAATTTCACGCAAACTGATAGATGGCAACTTTTTCAGTTTGTGCATATCAGTAAATGATTCAATCAGATATCAGCTGTTACACCACATGTTAAGTAAACAGAGGGGATCTCTGGGTAATACCACAAACTAGAATGTGGTATCACCCAGAGATCCCCTCTGTTTACTTAATCGTGAATAATGCTAAAGCAACTCAAAACCAAAAACAAAAGAAGTAACGAAACCGCTAATACATCTTTAGATATTTTTAGAATTTAATTTGCCTAATTGCTATTACCTGACCTTATCAATAATTCTTCCATGAGAAACCCTCTCCTAAAAACCTGTCCCATGGCTAGTTAAATGTAAGGTTGTAGCTAAGCTCAACCCTCCACCAATTTTCATCCGTACTCCAGGTCTGTAATGTTGCTGTGGGTTGAATGCACAGACTGGCCTCGCAACACTCTCACCGTGGCATGTCCACAGCCAACACATAATAGACACACTCTGATGGCTCCTGTCTCCTCAGCACACTCTGCTCCATCTCCTAATGGCAGGGAGAAATGGTTTTCAGTGGCAGAGAGATGTTATCTCGGGTACGCTAGCCCGAAGAAGTTGAATGCATGGGAAACAGAAAAGAGAGGTAAGATGGACCCCCCCTCCCCCTCCCATACACCCACCCACCCACACACACACACACACACACACACTCGTCTTCTTTCTTGGAAATTAATGGCCCTCATGCTATCATACAATGGAGCGCAGAAGAGAAGGAACAAGTTAAAAAAAAAAGCCTGAGATTGAATTTTCCCCCATTGGTTTGTGGAAGGCCTGTTCTCTGCATTCTGCAGTCTTGTGTGTTCTGAATGCTGGATCTACCTTTATTCTTTGCATATACTAGAATCTGTGTTCCACGGCTGCTCTCTAGTGAACTGTGGTGTTTACCAACTCAGAACATGATTCACTGTGTGTGTGCATAGACTGAGGCTCTGCATGGATTAAGACTTTTTTTTTTTTTCAAATCTATTTGAAGGTTAGTCGCAGCACAACTTCCATATTACCATGTCGCAATCCTACTTCTCTACATTCTCACTTTTGAAACGATGTGGGATTTGGTATCTGGAGCTGCTGCAGGGTGTGATGACAGCATCATGGCGTGTTTTAAACTGAGCAGATATGACAGGCTGTGGCCCCTGGGAACAATTCCACAAGGAGATGAAGATGCAAAGAACTTTCAGCCCATCTTTGGCCCCTCCTAACCGTCTTCTCGACGTTGTATTTCTCCATTAAATAGGACTACAGGCTGTCAGGCTCAAGTTGGGAAGCATGTCCTCAGAGCGCATCTTCAGAGTGCTCTGTGTTCCTGAATAGTGCTGTTGCTGTTTGTCAAATTGTGCCTCATTCTCTTTGGGCGTCCGGCAGAATATCCCAGTGATCATGCCAGCTTGCAGGGTCTTGTTACGGGAAAATGTATCGAGAGCGATGGGACTCTGCAGATCCAGGCTGTCGCTGTGTTTGGGAATGATGGGTAGGTTGAAACTCACGTTGACAGGACGGACTATGGCAGACTCTGCTGGTGTTTGCTCATAGCTGAGTTTTCCTCCTCCGACTCAGCTCAGTGGTGAGCTGCTGCACTGTATCATCCCTCTCAGCTACAGGGAAGGAGTGGCACTAGATGCAGCCTCAATTCTCGCCAGTTCAGTGAGATCCTGGTTTGGATCACAAAACATTTCACTGTTGAGTTGAGTAGAACTGATAGTTTCGTCCACCACCATCATGCAGTTGTACCCAAGAGTGACTTTCTCAGACTCGCTCATCTATACTCTTCAGTATATATATATATATATATATATATATATATATATATATATATATATATATATATATATATATATATATAAATTTTTTATTATTTTTTTTACAAAGTTTACAAAGTTGTAACTGGCACCGAGGTAAAACTGATTACCTTCTCCATGTCTGCAATTTAAGTAACAAAGGGTAATTCATTTTACATTTGTCCCCTTAATAAACCAATAAGCCCTGTGTCTGTGTGAAAGATGCACCCTGCCATGAAACAGGGAGGCTAGATTTGGTGATTAACCTGGAAAAGGAGGCCGAGCTCATGAATAGTCTTCTAGATGTTACAGGTCTAGATCATAGCACCCACCTCTGATTAGGTGTGAGGTTTGGCTCCACAGCTGTGCTGTGCCTATGTGCTGACACTGGCAAAAGCCTGGAACTCTGCAAACAAACCTAATGTTCCTAATGTCAACACACACCTTTACATTATACAATAGAACTGACAGCAGACAATCCATAAACCAAATATTCTTGACGGTTTGTGTATTAGCCTGCATATGGGCAAGTTCATTTGGCACCAAAGAGGCCGCATGTGTGCAAACAGTTTTGTTGGCTGCTGCTGTCAAGAATGTTAAAGGATGTCAAGAAATCTGCACAAGGACTTGAGGATGTACTTTTGTTTATGGCGTCTATCTTCACTAGACTGCTTTATTTATCCAGAGACAGTGCCACTCATGTCTGCCTCAGCGCGACAGCTTGACATCTCTCTGGCATCCTGTGTGAAGGCAATTCCTTCATTATCTGAAGCAGCTCACTAATGCCTTGTTTTCCACCCACTTGTGCAGAGCATCATTCCTGCAGCCATGCAGATTACAGAGCTGTAAAAGATTTGTATGAGACACTTATGAAATCTGGAGGTTTCATTCCAATTCAGACTACACATAACAACCACAATTCATGGAATAAAAAGCCATTTTCTGAAGGTTGCATCAAGCTCATATTCGGTAGTCTACATATTTAAATGTGTGACAATAATGCACTCCCATTATCTTGCCCTAACAGAGCATTTTCACCGAGCTTTCTATGAAGCAGCTTTAGCACTTGGCCTCTGAGGTCAATAAAAGCCCCCCTCTCTCTTCATAAACCTATTAGACATTGGGTGATAACTGTGGTGATAAGGCCCAGATGTGGAAAAGCTCTGCTGGGGAAGTGAATTAGGCCTTACTGCTGGCATTTAGTTTGATGCAGCAGCACACTTGTCATAAGATGGTGTGTTGAAACTCTAGAGGTGAACATTCTGGGGAAAGCGCACGTCTGTGAAAAACGTGGACATGTATTAGACGTTAGGCTGCTCACAACTGTAATGATATAATTTGGTTGAACTTTTGCATCTCAACTTGTAAATAAATAACACAGGCAGGTATGAAGACCAAAGATGATTTGGGGCACTGAGAAGTGGTCAAAGACATAAAGAAATATGATGTTGCATATCTCCCACACAAGTGACTAAGAATCAGACAGCAAGCAGAGCAGAAATAGTTACCCAAGGCCATTTTCCTCACACTTCCACTCCTGTTGCCTCTCACTAACATGGGTGCACTTGCGGAAGCAGTGGCTTGCCGCTCTCTAGATAGTAGCGTTTGGGAGATTTACTGTTGATATATTTGGTATTTCAAGTAATCAGTGCACTTATGAAGTATGGGCGAGCAGAACTGTGTAATATCAGAAACCCCTGATGGAATTACACCCCAAAAACTTTAACTGTACTGCACCAGAGAGCCTGCAAAGTGGGGAGCTCAGTACCAGGGCAGGCCTACAAGCAAGGCTAAGAACTAACACACACAGCCCAGCCCAGGCATGTCCACCTCACCAGCTCCCAGCCACTCAGAGGAGCCACTGAGATGATCATTACAGAGACTAGGCTAGACAGCATTTACATTTATGGCATTTAGCTGATGCTTTTATCCAATTCTGACTGAGTACAACTGGTGGTGGGGCTTGAACCAGCAACTTTCCAATCACAAGTCAAGTACCGTAACCACTGAGATACCACTGTCTTTCCTCAAGGTATGGAACCCTGCCTTCAGGGAGGTGTAGAGAAATGCCTGTAAGGAACTGAAGAGGGGTGTCACGGAAGCGAACATAAAGTGAACATAAAGCCGTGTATAGGAGAGCACTTAGAAAGCAATAACCCCCGTGGCATGTGGTGTGGCATTACGCTAAACGGACTACAACAGCAACACCCCACAGATCAGTGTTTGACACTGCACTTCCTGACCTCCTGAACCAGTTCTTCTCGCACTTTCATGATAAAAATAGCAGACGTAGAGCTCATGTGGCATTGCTGTAAGAGGAGCAAGCGCTCATCCTCCAGCAGTACCAGGTGAGATCCACTCTGATGAAAATAGACAAAGCGGCAAGACCACGTGGGGTTTCAGGCTGAATACTGAAGTCATGTCCCAGTGAACGGGCAAGGGTGTTCACCGGCATTTTTAACCTCTCCTTACAGCGAGCTACAGTCACTACCTGTCTTAAATCTACCAGCATTCCTCTTGTGCCCAAAAAGTCAGCAGTGAAATGTCTGAACAACTGCAGCCCAGTGGCCTTAACCCCAGTTGTTATGAAGAACTGAGAGACTCGTGCCATCTTATTTCAAGGCCATCATCCTGAAGGACATATATAGCCACCGGTGTACTTACAGAGTGAGCAGATCTATGGATGCTGCCGCCTCATCTGCACAGCCTTATCCCAACTAGAACATCCAAATATATTTGTTAAAATGCAATTCATTGACTTTAGCTCTGCATTTACTACAATAATCCCAGATTAACTAGTATTCAAGATCAATAACCTGGGCCGAGGAATTTCACTCTACCCATAGATTATGGATTTCCTAACCAAAAGGCTTCACAATGTAATGGGCAGTCGTACCGCCTCGACTCTCATTATGAGCATGGTCACGGCACGAGGCAGTGCCTCTTCCTTTTCCTCTCCACTCCTGTATCAACGTGGTGAAGCCTCTGGTGACACCACTACAGTGAGCTGTATATCCAACAGTGAGGAGGCACAGTACACTCAATATCTGGCTGAATGGCTTGCTAACGACGATCTGGTCCTGAACACCACTACACCCAAGATCACTGGGAACTTCAGGACATCCGAGAGGACCACTCATCACCCTCTCCATATAAATGGGGAGGAGACAGAGAGGGTCAATGACACTGAATTGCTGAGAGCTTAGGAGGGAGAACATGGGAACTCCCTCGGTTTCTGTACACTTCCCAACCAGTGAAAAAAGATGAAGGTTAGATATTCTTATGGAAGCGTAAACTGGCTAAGCTGCCGCCCAGGTTCTAATGAATTTCTACAGGAGCACCAGAGCGGGTACCATCTGTCACTGTACCATACACTACTGAGAACTGAAGAGGCTTGGTACGTGTGCTAAAAACAGCACAGAAGATCGTGAGGACTGATCTCCTACATCCCACATCTAAACGCTGTGTACGCTATCCATGTATATATCAACACTAGTAAGGATACAGCCCACCCAGAATAGAGCCCGTTTGTCCCCTCAACATCAGGGAAGAGATGCAGAGGCATTAAAACTTGCACCAGTAGATGGAGAAACAGCGTCTACCCCAGACCTGTAGCTTCCGACACACCCCCAGCCTTCCCTCCGACACCTTTGATAGCTGCTGAAGACTGGGGACTGTACTCTTTATTTCAATGCAGCGAATTCCACCAACCTTCTGCTACTTTTGCCCTTGGACACTTTACTTTGTACAAATACACAAGAGTATCAACATTCAAATAATTAAAATAATATATATTATTTATTTGTTTCCTTAGATAATTTTAGGTGTCACCATTTTAGGAGACCAAAGTTTGAGTTTGTTTGGCTATAATTCACAGTGCCACGTTTGGCAAAAACACAGCATATCAGCGCAAACACTTCATCCCAGCTGTCAAGCACGGTGGTGAAGGGGTGATGATTTGGGCCTGTTTTGCAGACACAGGACCTGGGCACCTTACAGTCATTGAGTCGACCATGAATTGCGCTGTATTATAGAGTCGAATGTGAGGCCATCTGTCCGACAGTTAAAGCTGGTCTGAAATTGGGTCATGCAACAGGACAGTGACCCCAGCACACCCGCAAATTGGCAAAAAAGAAAAGAATCAAGGTGGTGCAATGGCCCAGTCAAAGTCCAGACCTCAACCCAGCTGAACTGCTGTGGTGGGACCTTAAGTGAGCTGTGGAGAAATGAATGCCCCCAACTGTCTATTACCTGAAGCAGCATCGTAAGGAAGAGTGGGCCAGATTCATCCTGAACAATGGAAGAGACTGGTACTCATAGAGAAAACCATTACATCAAGGTATTTTCTCCTAAAGGTGGTTCTGCAAGCTATTAATTCTTGGGGTAAGCGTAGTTTTTCACATATGTCTTCTCTGTTTTGGCTTCAGTTTTGTTAATTAAATAATGACACAGAGGAATCTGTTTTGTGGTGTTCATTTGCAGATGAATTTACATAAACGTAAGACCTGCTAAAGGCCAGAATGCCCTGATATGTAAAACCATAGAATTCAAAGAGGGTGAACTTTGTTCTTCACATGTGTGTATATGTGTGTATGAATAAATAATATAAATATAAATAATATAAATTAACATTTTTATTCCAGTTTTTATTTTGGAAGACATTTAAAAAACGATTATAAGGAATAAGGAATATAAGGAATAAGGAATATAAGGAATAAGGTAGCTCTGTGACTACTTTTGAGTGCAGTTTTAAACATTTTATCTACATGACCTTGGATGAGTTGTCAAATGAGAGAAAAAAGAGAGCTGATCTTATGGGCTAAAGGGATTGGCCCCAGAGTGTATGGGCTTAAAAATATCACATTGGAAACTCAATCAGCTAAATCACTGGCAAATTATTCTCCATGACTAACCAAATTAAGGATGGATGGATCGATTCTCAATTATCATACTTCCAATCTTAGCATCTGTTCAAGAATCAAGAATTGATCATTGATTTTAAAAGGAATTTGTATTTGATACTTAAAGATACTTGCATAAGATCCGTCCCCTGCCTTCTCTCTCTGGTCTTTGCGCCTCAGAAGCATTCTGCCTAGTATTGCAAGATGTTGAGCTACATTTCTTTGTTCTTAGAAGTCTCAGCAGATCGTCTTTTTCATATGATTTATGATTTTACTTGAGGTTACTAGCATAAAGTTATAATGTTGATCAAAAGAGTAAGAATGTAATTAAAATGGTAAATATGTTATTGAACAATCCTGAACAACTGAGCATATATTTTATAACGGGTGTTAGCCATTTTAAAGAGAAAGGCATGGGCAGAAAGGTCTTATTTTTGCCAGTTTATTTCACACTAATTCATATACATTCAGCATCTACATTATAAGAAACACCTGCTCATTCATGCAATTAACTGAACGGCCAATCATGGCAGCTGCACAATGCGCGCAAATTATGCTGACACGGGTCAGTTCTTTTACTTGTTGTTGTTGGTGCCAGATGAGCTGGTATATCAGACACTAATCTCCTGGGTTTCTAATGCTCAGAAGTCTCTAGAGTTTACATGGGATACCCTTCAGTGAGCAGCAGTTCTGCACGTGTAAATGTCTTGTAGATGATAGAAGTCAGAGGAAAATGTCCAAACTGGTTTGATCTGAGAAGAAGGCTACGGTAACCACTCAAATAATCGCAGCAGACTACACTGGGTTCCTGTCCTGTCAGCCAAGAACAGCAATGTGAGGTTACACTGGGCACAAGCTCACCAAAACTGGACAGCTAAAGATAGTAAAAGGCATCGCCTTGTTCACCGAATCCTGATTTCAACCGTGATGTTCAGACGGTAGAGGGTCAGAGCTTAGCAAAAATAGCATAAGACCAAGGACCCAACCTGACGTATGTCAACAACATTGTCGACGTTGTCCCCTCAATACCAATAGTGTGTCATTATTGTTGAATCTTGTTGCTGACCATGTGCATTATAAAGGCTATTTCCAGCATAATAATGCACCATGTTAAAAAGTCCTAGTTACCCCACACTGGTTCTCCTATCATGACGATGACTTCAGTGGCTTCTACAGTCACCACGGTCCGGTCTTTGAAAAATCTGGACTAAATTTGTCTGGATAATCAAATAGAGCTCAGTTATTTTGTCCACATTGATGTTTTTGATAATGCTGATCTAGATATCTCCAGATCTGTATTTGGACAGAATTAGATAAGTATTATGCTAATTCATATACTAATATGTATATGCTAATTCAGGAACATATTAGAAGTCCACGACCACCTGCTGGACAGATATTAGTTCCTTTTGAATTAAAGAAACCTATAATGAACCACTTGAAAACAAGTTTTCCTCATATGCCGTGGCATAGCATATGAATTCGTAGTCGTCCGCACAAACCTCCTGATTTAAATTCTCCCAGTGAAGTTTAACCTGCTTTGTGGTCCTTTACTGGCCAGTGTCAGTGGCATTAACACAGTCACAGATTGAAGAGCCAACATCCTACTTCCTTTTTGAAGTAACTACATCCTTCTAGCCTGGGGTAGTCAATGTACCCATTAAAGTGTAGTAATGACAATGTACAACGAATGCTAAACATAACAATTGCACAGTTGCACACACCAGTCATGTTTTACAGCCCAGTACGATTTGCAGCTAATAAATTCAACAATTGTGTGATGCAGTCATGTCAACATGGACCACAGTGAAATGTTTCTGTCAATTTGTGGAACAATCCAATGTCATGAAATATTGAGATTGTTCCGAGGGAAAAGGCTGGTGTTGGGGTAACAGGTTAGTATGGCATTCCTAATGCCTAATGAAGAAACGAGTGAGTGAGTATCTATGTCCTGTTTTTGGTGTCCACATTTACGGGTTCTCACAGAGATTCATACTTTAATGTAGGCTTTAGGTTAGGACCTTTAAAATCTACATCATACCAGGTCAGAAAGAAAATCATTGGTATTGTCTGTCTAACCTGAGATTTAGATCAAATGAGAGATTTTTATCTTGAACAAATTAGAGAAAATTCAGATAATGTTTTCTTAAAACCACCACACCACACATTGCTTATGAAAAAATGCTTTTTTATACTACAGTGTGGACATCTTAACTTTTGTTCAGATCATTAACCCTGAATTTCTTAAACAGGTATTTAAGATCACTACTGGAACAATTTTGAGAAATGATTGCATTATTGGAATTTTAAAAGCTTCTGAAAAATCATATGTGCAAGATCATGCACTTGGGTATAAACCACCTTCTTGATAATCCATCACAACTTTAAACTTGGTATGCAGGTAAGGAGGTGACTTCAGACATTTCTACGCTACTCTTAAATTCTCTGCTGTTCTCTACTGAAGACCTGAAAACGATGGAGCAAGATATGGCAAATGTATGTTACCACCATTACAAAAACCCAAAACAGGAACGTGAAATAATCATTGTGGTAATTTAATATTCAAATGACCGTGTGCTCACTGCTCCGGTTGTGCAGTTGCACCGCTGTGTGGAGAGTACGAGGGGGCTTTGTGAAGCACGAGCAGCTTTGACAGGCGGCCGCGTGACTTCAAGCATCTGCTCATGCGTTGACGTTTTCCATCTGCTGGCTAGTTGGCTAGATATCAATGGCATTTGTAGGCTGTGCTGGAGTATCTATCAGCGTTAAGACACTTGGGCATACACTGTCATAAGTAATGAGCCTTCGTTTTAGAAGAAGGCTTTCATGTTTTAGATGTGAGCCCTGCAGATAGAGTCCTACGGATGAAGAGAGAGAGAGAGGCAGGAACACTCCAGCAAGCAGGCAACCCTTGTCATATTAGCATTTTTACTTATTGGCCATTACTGTCACTATTGTCTGAATTCACGTTCCTAAACCGGCCCATGTGTACACCCACTTTCGACTTCCCAGTCAGCCTTCAACTGCTTGTCAGTCAGTTGTTAACTTTGACTCAATAGGAATTTCATTAAAAATATTTTGGTGAACTCTTGACAGTTCATTAGTAATTAGGTGCAGACAGCTACTAATTTTTTTTCAACCGTATGTTGAAAACTTGTGTAAAATGCTCATCTCAAAAGAGATGTTAAAGGCTGTTTACAGACAATACAGATTCCATTTCCAGAATCACTTTGTAAATTGCAATAAAAACAAGAATTGTATTGTGTAAACAAATGATCATTTGATGCCTGCCACACATTCAGAAAAAGGTGACTCGCACTGTCCGTGAAGCCAGGCTGTTGGTGCATGTGTAGAAGGAGTCCTGGCAAGTCTTGCTGAAATAACTGTGGACTTCCTGACAAAAGATGTCACCTTCCTGACTCTCTGAAATCCCAGTATATGATCTGCATCAGTGGTGCCTTCACACCCATGCTAGTCACCCATGCTAGTCATCCATGCCGTGGGCACTGGTGCCCTACACCATGACAGATGGTGACTTTGATAACAGTATAGATACTCCCTTTTGTCTGTGGCATGAACTCAAGGTCCGTTTTTCTGGAAAACAAGCTGAAATGTGGACTCATCTGACCGTAGTAAGTTCCCACTGTCTTTCGGACCACCTGAGATGAGCTTGGTCCCAGAGAACTGATGTATGGCTTTCACTCTGAGTAATAGACATTCTGGTTGCATTTCTTAATGAAGCAGCAGACTGTGTTAAGTGACAATGGTTTTCCAAAGTATTTGGCTATTTTTATCACAGTAGTACAACGGTTTCTCATGCAGTGCTGTCGGAGGGCTCAACAATCGTACACGTTGAACAGTGGTTTCTGGCTTTGCCCTACTGCCAGACAGAGCTTTCTACAGATTCACTGAATCCTTTATCAATATATCAATATTCTGTAGGGTAGATAGAGAAAGACTTAAATTCTTTGCAATCTGAATTGAGAAATGTTCTTTTGGAACTGTTTGAAAAGTCTCTCGCTTTGCTTGCAAAGACTAAGCCTGTGGATGCTCTGCATATAGCCAGGCATGATACCATCACCTGTTTCTTCTGTAATATTTCAAAAATAGTAGAATTTGAATACTCTATAAAGTTTTTGCTCTTATTTTGCTCCATCCCAACTTCTTTTGAGTGTACTGCAGGTATAAAATTAAAATTTAGGTTCTATTTTATATTATTTGTTTATATACACAAGGTCCCAGGTTTGTAATTGTATGGAAGTCATTTTTAATTGTGGAACATAATTATCCAGAACTCTGAATGTATAAAACCGTGAGCTGTAAAATGCTAGCATTTATAAATATAACTTTGTTATATTACCATATTATGACAGATTTCGTGAGGCAATATGATTTTTAAATGAAAAGGATTCACAGATTCCTGTGCGTAACTTTAATTCTCCAACCTATCAGCAGTCTTCAAGCCTAGCTAATTCACTATGCTCATCGCAGTACTGTAACACGACTGAACTTGGCTCGTGCCACTAATATCATCTCTTTGGGATGCGTTTCCAAACACAGAAATGAGAAACGCGCTCGACTCCCCCAGACTGGCCTCCTGGAGAGAGTCACTGCTTTTAATGGGCTTTTAAGTGCGAAGCTCTGCCTCCCCTTCAGCTCTTTTACACATATAGCAGTTCTGGGCGGGGAAGAAAAGAACTGGAGGTAATGAAGCGTAGGAGAGGACGATTAATAAAGAATCAGTGCAGGAGACCATGCCACTGTTAATCCTGATTAAAACATAAATGCTGCTTTGGCAAACCCCCCCCCCCCCCCCCCCCCCCGAATAAACTCATTACCTTTTACAGGGCCAATAAATGAAGCATATGAGACAGTGAGGCATAGCAGGCGAATGTCTCTCTCTTGCATGCATGCTTCCTCTCGCTGTCTCTGTTTGTGCCTGGTTAGTGGTCTGTGGCAAACACTGGCAAAGGGGGACGCATGCAGTAACCCGGCTGTCCGGACCGATTACGGACTGATGTGTTCATCACCTGGACCGAACTAAGCGCAGGTGTTGGTTTTTTGTGCATGTGCCTGAAGAGATGCATGTGTTTATATACACTAGCAGTAAAAGTCCAGTGTGTCTACACTTCGTGACCCGATGGACTACCACTCTGCTATACCCCTCTAACACACACCTCTACTATGCCCCTATGGTTTATAAAAATGTATGGCATACTTAAAAATACCGATGCTCTTTATACTCTGCTAAATATGCATTTGTGTAGTACAAGACCTGTATAACACAATATGAAAGGTGACATTTAAAAAATATTAATATATATAAAGGTCATAATCGTAAAAAGAAATTGTATTGTAATAATCAGCATAGAGTAATCATATTGATCTCTGCACTTTTTTTGAATGGGTTTGTGTTGTGATGTTGGTACAGTGCTGTATTTACAATTTTAAAACATAGACTTTTCACATTCACACACACCCCTGCGCTTTATAATGGTTGATCATAAATGTTGATTTAAATGCAACGGAATGTTGACATTCCCATTAGCTGCGTCAGTGTAGCTATTGTGGTGCAGTGGCCATTTGGCAGGCTTTGATTGCTTTGAGGTGAAGTGGTGACTAACATCATGCTAATGTGCATTCGGGAACCCGTGCTGGCACTAGCGAAAGGTCACACAAGATGGGCACACTGGTGCCATTAGGGCTCCGCTTACTGGAGCATGTGCGTTTGTGAAGCGGAGACTCCAGTGAGCTGTGACAGGGGGAGATGGCAGAATGCTCTTTCAGGGGCTGTTAACGAGGAAAGCGAGCGCTCCGATGGAGGCAACATGGAGGCAGGGACGCGTGCCCATCTCGGCGGAGTTTTGGTGCTTTAACTTGTAGAGGACCCGTTTATACACACACGCGCATGCAAATATGTACACAGCTAAATGCCTTGAAAAAGAGGAGACAGAGAAATGATATGGCACTGTTGTTACTCGAGACGAGTCTCGGTGGACTGTGAATTTGCTTGCCCTTGTACATCAATAACGGATTCAGTTTCGTGTCATTGGACCCAGCATTCCTGAAGTAAGGTGCCCTCATAAATGGTAAATTTTACATACCGGTTGGGGGGGACTGTTATAAGTTACATTATCATTCTCTACAGAACGCATTCACAGAATGCACATTAACCAGCGAGACATACACCATGCCATCACTGCGTCAGCTCACAGACAGAGCTGCACTGTTCCTTCCCCTCCGTGGAGAGGAAATTAGATCTTGTTTTGCTGTTTTGCCTTCTCAGAGTAATAAGATAATGAGTGTTGGAAATTGGACCCTAATGTCGTTCATCGGCTCCTCTTGTGTGTTGCCTGAAGAGCCTGATTAGCCCTGTTTTCCATAGTGAAGTGCTCCTAAACTCCAGCATATTGAGCAAACCTGCTGTGAATAAATGTCTTGATGTTGATGCCTAATCATAATTACTCAGTACCTGCTGCAGTTTTTTTATTTGGCATAAGGTCTGTGTATACAAACAGCCTAACTACATACTGAAGACTTTTTTTTACTTATATCACTACTAATCCATTACTAACACGATTTCAGTTTTTCAGTTTCATCTCTTATCATCTCTCATCATCTTCCTTCCACTTTTCCTGGTGAGGCTCTCCATAGCAGCAGGATAAGGAGATCAGTTCTGACTTTTTATATTCCCTGGGACAGATTCCAGCTGCTCTTGCAGGACACCCAGATGCTTCCTAGCCAGTGGAAAGATATAATTCCTCCAGGGAGTCCTGGGTCTTCCTGCGGGTCTCCTTCCAGTGGGACCTGCCTGGAGCAGCCCTGGGGGGGCTTCCTTGTGAGATGGCCCCTCGGCTCCTCTCAGTCTTGAGGAGCGCTGATACTACTCCCAGGACTTCCTGGACTGCAGAGCTCCGCACCCTCTCTCAGAACGGGAGTCCAGAAACCCTGGGGAAACCTCATTTTTGCCACTTGTATTCGTGATGATATTCTTTTGGCCACTACCCATTTATCATAACCAAGAGTGAGGACAGTGAAGCTGATCGATCGATACACAGCAAGCTTAGTTCCAAGACTAAGCTCCTGCTTCACCATCACAGAACAATTCAGAGACTGTAACACTGCTGCCACTGACCCAATTCATTAGTCATTCTCACACTCCCTTTTTCCATGACTCGTAAACAAAATCCCGAGACATTTAAACTCACAAAAGGGCAAGTTTCCTCCTTTTACTTGAAGGGAAGCATTCTGTTCTTTTCCAGGGGAGTTCCAGGACCTCGGACCTGGAGGTGCTGAGCTTCTCATTCAACTGCAAAGCACTCAAGTGCATGTTAAAGGCGCTTAAAAGGACGACATCTTCTGCGAATAACAGAGATGCCGTCTCCAGCTCCCCGTACTGGACACACTCTGACCCCAGCTGCACATTGACATCCTGTCCATGAAAACCACAAACGGCTACAGGGGAGGCACAATCCAGGTGGAGCCCAACACCCACAGTGAACGACTTCAACTTAAGGCCAAAAATGCACACGCAAATCCACAAAACATGTAAACTGGGTTGGCATACTCCCATGATCCCTCACAAAGCTGTGCCAGAGAGAAGATCTGGTCCACTGCTCCTACTGTAATCTGTATTCCACAGGAGGATCAGACAGATTCACCTCTCCAGTACCCTGACATGGACTTTTCTGGAAAGCTTAGGTGTGTGATTCCCTTATAATTGTGGCAGATTTCAGCTCCTCCTCCTGAGACCTTTTGGTGGTTTTTTTTGCATATAGGACATCTCAGATTAAATCTTATCCACCCCTGCTGCTCTGCCACCATGTAACTTTTTAACCACCTACCATGGTGAATTCATCCACAGAAATGGAATTTGAATCACTATCGGTTTCAGACACTGCCTCCTGATGTAAGGGCATGTCCACCAAGTTGATGAGTTCCTTCTACCGCTCAACAATATCCCCATGTTAGAAGAACATTACTCAGAAAGGCTCCTTCTTCAACTTGATGGCTTCCCTCAACACTGGGTGTCCACCAGCATCTTCTAGGATTGCCACCATGATAGACACAGAGAGCCTTCTGGCTACAGCTTCTTGCCACTTTCTCTGTGATTTAAGAACATGGGCCATTCAGATTCAGTATTTCACTTGGTACTTAGTCCTGTTCTCCCCCTAACCCACGCCTGCCACCATTGCACCCGACCCCAACCCTTCACCACGTAGACGATGAACCCACACAGCTGCTCCATATCACCTTTTCAGACTGAGCGCAACCAAATTGTGTGGGTAGCCCAGCCACATAATGTCCCAGTGTTCCTACTCTGGGTATGGCACTCTCATTTCCACAAGCGCCTACTATAGGAGTCTGTTGGGCCACTCTTTCCTCAGATATCTGGTGGTCCATAATTCATAATTCTTCACAAATTTTCCAGTGCAATAATGTAAAATGTATCAGAGATGCTACCAATTTGCTACGCTCAGATCGCAACTTGTGTGCCAGCAAGCTCTAATGCACACAGTATATAACAGGTGCTATAATAATCTGTTCTTGGAATGGACTATTTCTAAACAAAACACTCTTTCTTGTTGGTAATTGAAATAGTGCTTATTACTCGGGATCTTTGCTATTGACGTTGGAGATCAGAGCAGGGAGACGATTCCCTCCGATTAGAGGATGCTGCACGGCTGGCAAGTGGCAGAGCGCGAGCAGCGCAAGTGAGGCGAGAGGAGCAGGACGGCATTCTCTTCATGTTGCTGGCAAAGGTGCACGGAAGTCAGCCCAAATGAAAGCATGCCTGCATTAAAGCTCGTTAAGGGCCCTAATTGCTCTGTCTTTGTAGAACCTGACAATTAACTAGTCTGATGCTCTGAACGTTTGTTTTGGGGGTTTTTTGCTTCCGTATCAAAGGTCTTTCATTCTTTGTTATTATTATTATTATTATTATTATTATTATTATTATTATTATTATCAGTTTTCTAAAAAAGAGAGGAAAGCCTTTATTTTAAGAAACATTGTTTAGGGCGTCAGCACAAAGTTGACTTATGGAGAGAGGAGATGGAGGGTGTGTGTGAGTGGCTTTTCTCCGTGGTGCTGATATGGAAGAAAAGGGAAGCTCGACTGTTTTAATGCTCATTATGCTCTCGCCAGCCTGAGGTCTGCAATACACCTGTGCTATTTTGGAGTTTATACTGAGCAAAACAAGAAACAGGACTTCTTGTCTTTTCATCAATACTACACTTTTAGGGTCACAATATACTTTGTTTACAACCACATAGAATCATCATCTTAAGCACTATGTTAGAGTAATTCTACAGTAATTCTACAGTAGTAGTTATGAGCAAAAGTAAACAAAAGTCATTTTAGTACAATGGCAATAGGCAATATACAGAGATGCCACAAGGAAACGTTTTAATATTATGGTAATATTAAATGCATATGTCTGACTGTCTGCATGTGTACTTAAGTTCCTCAACTCAACTGCATGGCAAGTAAGCAAAATTAATACAGTAATTCAGCAACTGTCATCTTGTTTCATTCATCCTTATTTCAGATTTGCGTCTCTGAGACTTTTGTGACTCTGTGTCTCCCTGGAGAAGTCATAAGTCATCATTTTTATGCAGCGGCAGAGTCCATTTTGTGTCTGGTTTGTTTGCACGGGTTTTCCTTGTACATGTTTTTCTATGGATGTGTGGATCTGGTATAATTTCACAGTAAAATTGTACTGTGCACCCCGTCACTGGTTTTCACCTTGAACTCAGGAAAGCCCTCAAGCAGAAGCAAATCCTGCTTCGTCACACCTCTGCAGATATTGGAATCATTTGAAGAAAATTCAGTTTCTATTTGAAACATGCACACCCTTCCCATTTGCCACAGCATACTGCATCATACCACAGCATATATCCAGGTAATACCTCACTAGGTCTCCCTAAACCACTATTCTCCCATACTGTGTAGGCTCATGGCTGTAGAATGGATGTGAAGTCCCCTTATATGGATTGCTTTGTGTAGCTGGATTTCAAAAAAAGGATTTCAACCGGAGAAACGTACATTTATCAGTATGAAATCATGTGTGCTCATTTGGAATTACACCCATGACTTTGCCACACGGCTCCGCCCCCTGTGTATTTACCCCATGGTTTAATTGGCCAGTTACATTTTCAGGGCCGTCCAGGGCGCTGCGCTCCCTTCCTGGTCGCCACGATATGTGAGACACATTGAGGTTTTGTGGCAAGTCCCCTCACACTGATGTGTGCATGCCCCTTAGGATCTGCGTTCACTTGTTGGGTCATCCAAAATGCTCTGCTCTTCTCATTCAGGGCTGTTCTGTGGTGCAGCCATCAGAGACTGACCAATGGGGTTGGGGGCGACCGAGTCCGTGACACGCCAGGCTAAACAGAGAGCGCGGCATGAGGCTTGGGACTGGCGAGGGCCTTTGCACGCTGTCAGAGCGGATGAGATCAATACGACGTCTCTCGCTCCCTGTGAATGAGCGGGCGGCGAATCGCCTGGGCCGGTCGATATGCAGCCACTGATAGCAGGTGTCCTTGCATTGATCCAGCCGGGCTGTTCTTTGTCTCTGGTCATTATGGAGATGCAGGAGTGACCTTTTACTCGGAGGTGTGGGGGAAGGCCAAAGGGAGCGGGGACTCAGCAGCAGTGCCTGCTGGGACCTGCACTTTTGGACACAAGTTACAGGTAACGTGGCCCTTGTCTCCACCAGTGCCGGAGTGACATTTTGACAGTCCCATCAATCCTGCTGGAGGCGGCGTGGGCAGCCGCGCGTGTATACCGTATTTGTTGGGATTTTGCACCAGACTTGATATCTTTGGTGGCCAAAGGATGAGCAATGAACATGTGAGGTACTGAAGCTCAGAGCGGCCGGTGCGTGAGGTGTGTGGATGTAATGACTCCTTGTGCTTGATGATTCAACTTCCTCAACTGTGAGAGTTACTAATCATGTCGTGTGTTTTGTTTTGACTTCCAAACCTCTGTGTAAGTGAGTGTTATCACTCCATGCTGTGCCTTGCCTGACCTCCATCCTCACCAGGAAACTGCATTTTTTAACAGAAACAGAAAGCACACATGACTGCTGTTAAGAAGGTTTCCTACCCTGTGTGAGATGATCTGCCATGCTCGGGTGTATGTAAAAACGCTCGACGGGTTTTGCATGGCCTGGGTTTTCAAAATGCTCAAGGAATGTGAAGCATAAGTGTTCACAAAGCCCTATGAGAAGTATTGTCTTATTACACCTGGATTGTGATTGGCTGGATGAGGCAAGGGAAGAAACCCTCAGGCCCTCAGGACAATCGCAATCGCAGTTACTTCCTCAAGTATGGCTCAGCTTGAAATACCTTGCTTCAGGTCTCATGGATGAGAAGCATGGAGACTATTTTCTGTCCTGGCTCCAAGATGGTGGAATGAACTTCTGGACAGCAGACTCCCTTGCAGTCTTCAAACGCAGACTGAACACCCATCTATTTGCAGAATATTTAAAGGACAACTGACACTGCTCCCTTATTGACTGACTAATTTAGTACTTATTGTAGGGTACCGTTTATGTTGTTTAACAAACGCTAGCACTTATTGTTTATAGCACTTATCATTGTTTAAGATAGACCTTATGTATTTTGCACTTCTAGGTATCAGCATTCATCCCTGTATTCTACAGTATTCTAGTTCATTGGTATGTTTAATTCTAACCTACTGTACTGTACTTGGATATATTCTATGAGTAAATGACAAAGCACTTTTGTAAGTCGCTCTGGATAAGAGCGTCTGCTAAATGACATAAATGTAAATGTAAATGTTCCTTGCGTGCACACGAGCCAGACCGCTTTACGGCAGTTCTCTGATTCTCTTCAAATCTGAAATGAGAACCTCTTAAAATTGCTACGAAATGACACACATACCCACACACACACACACACACACCCTGCAGATATCTATTGCTTGTTTTCCCTGTTGTGTGTGTGGCAACACTTGTGTGTAACACTTGGAGAGCTCATGTCCATAAGAGCAGAAAGTTTCACCTTGCCAGGGGAAATAGCGCTAACCGAAATCTGTTTCCCTAAATCTGTCCTTACATGCATCCCCATCCAAATAAAACTGGCAACCGATCAAAGGCCCTGGAGATGTTTGCTGGACCTTTTTAGACACACCATTATTCTCCTTTCCTCTCACTATATTTGAAGTTGTTACTCTGCCTTGGGTTTTTGGTTTCTGTTTTTTTTTTTTTTTGGGGGGGGGTTCCAGATGCTTCAAATTGCATTTATTATCCATGACAAATTTTTAAAAAATGTCAAATGTGCCTTTTTCCCCCTGAAAAAGTTGCTCTAGTTGTGACAGAATAAGGCTGAAAGAACACTTTTGCTCTCTGCTTGAGGCTTGACGGGAGCCTTTGAATTGTGTGTGACTAGTCTGAGGATACAGACGAGGCAGAGTGTGAGGACGAGGTGCGGCTGGCGACGTCAGCCCTGCCTCCCGCTGAAAGACGATTCAGTCTGCCGTTATTTACTCTGTGCGCTTGCCTTTTTCCCTCGCCGCTCCTGCACATTCGACTCGCTTTAGAGCGCAAATACAGTACTTTATAGCTTTGTGTGGCCACACTGGCATGTTACAGAAAAGCATGTGTAAATGAAATAAATAAAAGTCTTATTTATGTGTGTGCAGTGTCATGCGCGGTGCACGTGGTGGTGTTTAAATGCCCGCGTTTCACAGCAGGCATTTTGTCTGCTGTTTGACATGAGGGAGGATCAAAGCGATTTTACACCTGATTTCCATGTACGAGCTTTGAGCTTGTCTTCATCTACAGGCCGAGTGCACACCCGTGTTTCCTGTATGCATATGCATGAATCTGGCCTTAGTGGCAAGCTTTCCATTCCTTTTCTGTCAGTTAAACCAATCATCATTGCATTTTTGAAAAGCGCTATATAAATTACATGTATTATTAAACAGAAACGGTGCGTCATGTTTCTGAATTGTGTGCATAATGTATTTTAAACTGAGTGTATATGTCAATAGTCATTTTCACTATACAGAATCTGTGGAGGTGAAGAATTAATGGACTCAGTCGCCAGGCTTCTCTGCCAATGCATTTCTTGTGTTGCTGGACTATTACTTTGCACGTTAATGTTTAATGCGACTGTGTGTGTGTGTGATGGCTCTGTGTGAGAGGCCTCTGCTGTGGGAATGATTAGCTTGTCTCCCAGTGGCTCAGTGTCCTCCCTGCTCATGTACCTCGAGAGCGCCAGAAGCACACGAGCAGCCCTGTGCCATCTAAATCGATTAATTATGAGGCGGTGTGCGTAAGCATGCGGTGTGAGCGGGAGACCTCTGAGCGGGGAGAACATGAATTGAAGGAAATCAATTTGCGATTAAACGCATCCTCCTCTTCTGTCTCTGCCACCCGAGCTTCCGAGTGCTTTTAGCGTGCCGCTCGACGCCAACGGAGGTGCCACTGGTGAGATTTTCACTTTTGCCCGTGGGCCGGACATGTGTTTTTGGTGGGGGGGGGGGGGGGGGGGGGGGCAGTTTCTGATCACGTTGCCCTTTGTATTCATTCATTCTCTAGAAATAAATGTCATTTTTATTTCAACAAACCCCAACTGGCTCAAGTTTTGCCATGGCGGCTATCTGGATTTTGGAAGTCTGGGTCTGATTGGGCACGCAAAGCACATGCAAACAAAAAGGCAGGAAATGGTGCTTCGTTAACTGTCTCATTGCAGCTGTCTGATTGGCTAGAAGACCCGCCATGTGCCTTGTGTTCTCCCCGATTCCAGTGCAGTGTGTGTATAGGCTGTACAGAGGTCTGACTACTGAATCTGTTCTGTTCTTAGCCCTGGTTTCTGTCGCCCGCCTCTGAAACACTCAATAAATGAGTCAAAGTTTAAATTTTTTATTTGCACTTATTTATCACCATTTTGTATCCTGTTTTCCGAAGAGTAAGAAAGACCGCAAAAACATTTTCATAGTTTTCATAGGCCTAGCTAATAACCACTCCTCCAGTGAAATAACTTTAACATTTTTAATCAGCTGTGCTTATTCAGAATTCAGGGGGTTTGTTCCAGATAAGCCCATTTTCAGTTATGGCCTTTGAAAAGCTTGATAAACATCAAAGAACTTCTCCGGGCGCCTTTCCTTTCACTGATTCCCCTTTGTACGTCTCTGAGTGTTGGCTCCTGACATTGAGAGAGAGAGAGAGAGAGAGAGAGTGAGAGAGAGAGAGGGAGAGTGAGGGATAGAGAGAGAGAGTGAGGGATAGAGAGAGAGCAGGATAGAGAGAGAGAGTGAGGGATAGAGAGAGAGCAGGATATATATATATATATATATATATATATATATATATAGAGAGAGAGAGAGAGAGAGAGAGAGAGAGAGAGAGAGAGAAGACAATACAGAGAGAGGGAGAGAGGGATAGAGAGGGGGATAGAGAGAAGGATAGAGAGAGGGATAGAGAGGGAGAGTGAGGGATAGAGAGAGAGAGCAGGATAGAGAGAGAGAGTCAGGGATAGAGAGAGAGCAGGATATATATATATATATATATATATAGAGAGAGAGAGAGTGAGGGATAGAGAGAGAGCAGGATATATATATATATATATATATATATATATATATATATATATATATATTATATATAGAGAGAGAGAGAGAGAGAGAGAGAGAGAGAGAGAGAGAGACAAATACAGAGAGAGGGAGAGAGGGATAGAGAGGGGGATAGAGAGAAGGATAGAGAGAGGGATAGAGAGGGAGAGTGAGGGATAGAGAGAGAGAGCAGGATAGAGAGAGAGAGTCAGGGATAGAGAGAGAGCAGGATATATATATATATATATATATATATATATATATATATATATATAGAGAGAGAGAGAGAGAGAGAGAGAGAGAGAGAGAGAGAGAGAGAGAGAGAGAGAGACAATACAGAGAGAGGGAGAGAGGGATAGAGAGAAGGATGGAGAGAGAGGGATAGAGAGATAGAGAGAGAGAGAGGGATAGAGAGAGAGAGAGAGAGAGAGAGAGAGAGAGAGAGAAAGAGGGATAGAGAGAGAGAGATAGAGAGGGGGATAGAGAGAGAGAGTGGGATAGAGGGATAGAGAGAGGGGGAATAGAGAGAGAGGGATAGAGGGATGATAGAGCAATAGAGAGAGAGGGGGATAGAGAGTGAGAGGGATAGAGAGAGGGAGACAGAGAGAGAGGGAGAGAGAGAGGGGGAGAGAGAGAGAGAGAGAAAGAGAGGGAGGGGGATAGAGGGATGGTTTGAAGGGAATCAAAAGAGTAAAGAAAGTTAATGGGTAAACTGGGTAAGCTGAGTAAACTAGGTAAGATGGGTAAACTGGGTAAGATGGGTAAACTGGGTAAGATGGGTAAACTGGGTAAGATGGGTAAACTGGGTAAGCTGGGTAAGCAGAGTAAGATGGGTAAACTGGGTAAGATGGATAAGATGGGTAAGATGGGTATGGTGGGTAAGCTTGCTTGGCTTGGGGAGAATTTTAGGAAAGTGGTTACTAAGGCAGATGAAAGTGACGAGCTTCTTATCAGTACTTTTCCATTGTCACCCGCTCCTCATATGCCGCATGCACACTGAAATGAGCAGGTTCACCATCAACATTTTCAGCAAAAATTAAGGCCAGAAAGCTGTTAATATGTACGGGCAGTGAAAAGACTGCAGCCTGAGAGGAGGTTGCAGGGTTCCTCGCTGGGGGGCTTCTGGGCAGTTCCTGCTTGAAGCTGCGACCCCGGGTCGATTTTGTCCTCTGCCACTCCTTTTCTGCCTCAGCGCGTGGAGTTGACAGCGGTGTCCTTCCCCGAGGTGTGTTTGTATGGAGCAAGGCACCCCGACTGGAAAGTATTGGCCTGCTGTGTACGGTGACCGTGGCAACCCCACCGCTTTGGAGGAGACTGTGTGCACGCGATCGGACGGGAGGTGCTACTGCCGATCGCTTTTTCTCTAAGCCTGCGTGTGTCTTTGGATGCGTACGTGTTTACGGCTCACAGATTAGCTGCTTCTTCTTTCTCTGTTCCTCTCTCTCTCTCTCTCTCTCTCTCTCTCAACTTCTTCTTTCTTTTCCACAGTCGCTCTCTGTACTTATTTAGAAATAGGACAATGAAGCACGCTTCCAAAGAGACAGAAATACCTTAATCAATGCACAGAGTTGGGGGGCGTCCTGAGCCGGGAGGCTGTACGATCGGCGAGAGGAGAGACCGCCCTGGGGCGTGCGATGCTCGCCATCTGAGCCGTCAGAGCTGTGCGCGCGCCATGTCGGTTACACATCACTCTAACAAGTGTGCCTTCTACAAGGAGAGATTCCGGGATGTTCTTCTACATCGGAGCCCGAGAAGGAGGTGGGACTGCCTGGGAAGTGAACCAACCCTGGCCGAGTGCTCATGGGTAGCAGCATGCCAGCACGCGTTCCTGCTGCATTCGTGAGACGCGTTAGATCATGCGGAGACGCGAGGCAGGCACCGCGCGCCCTTAAAATTAGCTAAGGATCTCGCCGAGGCCACGGCCACGGCTTCTCACCCACTTTTTCTCCTTCATCCGTGTTTGGCCCTTCCTTCAAAGAAGTGATGTATAAAGGTTGTCATTTAAACGGTCACTGGAGGATTGTGTTTCTCTTCTGGGGTAAACAGAAGAAAAAAAAACGCGACAGAAAGAAAACACAAAGGCTGCTCTCCCCGCTGGTCTGCAGGACGAGCTTCAAACGCGGCCCGCGGTCATTTAAAAGTCAGATGCAGTCAGTGGAGAGCAGAGAGCTGAGAGGCCTTTGAATGTGCAGTGGAGCTGCTCTGTTTATATGGCATCTGCTCTAATGGCCCAAATCAAACCCGTTCCCCTGCCCCCCGAAACGTTTCGCTCTGCCCCCCGTGTTCGCCCACTGGATCTGCTGCTCCGTTTTGCCTGCAGGTTCTGGGGATCTTAAAACACCAGGCCCGTATGGCGGTTTGGATCGCAGGGCTTTTGATCCCGGGATCCACGCCGTATCCTATGACATTCCGTTCTGTGTGTGGTTCATAATGAAGTGGGAATGTCGCAACGACCCTTAGTATTGAAAAACGCACACAGGAGACATGCAACTATTTTCTCTGAATTTCTTTTTTTTTCATTTTCATTGTCTCTCTGCAATAACGGGAAACGTCTATGTGGGTGAGACACTATTAATTTTTAATAATAGCCAGTAATAGCCCATGTAATTTTCCTTCCATTTACAACATGACTAATCTGTCAATAGGGTGACAGACAAGACTGTATTAATTGTTATCGTGATTTTGGCCTCTGCAATTAGCTAATTATAAAAGTGCCTTAGTGAATCCATTCTGTTTAGTGACCCACTCACCGCATCAAAAATCATACAGTTGGAGTGCAATCAAGTAAATGAGTTTTACTCATAATCACAGAAATATCTATTGTCTTGTGTTCCAAGAAGGCCACTGACTATATAATCACTAGAAGTATTGTTTTCCGAGCTAAACGACTTGTAAGCTAATTAATGTCAACATAGTCAGTCAATCTATATGCATAAAACTCAAAGATACGATAAAAGCATAATGGATAAACACAAAGCATACGTGATTATCACCAAACAGCAAGTTGCTTCCATAAAAGAAAAGACCTGGTCATTAAATCATTAAACAGGAGTATCTACATTAACCACAATTGTCATTTTGTTGTGATACTGCCTACAACTGTCCCAATATGTTATTATTCTTTAATTCATTTTGGACAGCTATGAACAGCACATGGTAGAATATACTGGTTCTGATGAACCTTTACATAAAGGCTGTGGAAAAACTCATATTGGTGAGTCGTTTCTGCGTTCTCGACATTTCAGCCAGTCTGTTTTGTGCTGCACTAGGATTTACGATCCGCCGGCGTGCACTGAGAATACGTGACAGGGATCGAGGGCCTCTCTCTCTTCCCGATGGCCTTCGGATCCCGTCTGCAAGGATGTGACTGGCATGTCGCGTGTCTGCGTGATTTTATCCACGCAGCGCGATCTGTCTCCCATAAACCACACCTCACTTCCCACGGAAGCGACGCTCCTCTAGGTCCTTCAGAGCGTGGAGAGAAGGAAAAATAGTCCGTCAGTTCTGTTTGGTTTGAGAGATTATCTCCTCTCTCCCAAATGTCTCAGATCTGTGGCGTGCCGCAGGAGGAGGAGCCGCATGGTGCGTGCTGCCTTCACGGCGAGCCCTGTCGCTACAAGCACATCATTATTAGTAAGACTAGAGACAGAGAGAGAGAGAGAGAGAGAAGGAAAGAAAGAGCTATTAGGGTGAAAATGAAACATTGTGAAGGAATCAGCCCTCTGCCAGCACACTGCTGTCTCCTGATGAGCGTCTGATTACATCTCACCAGGTGCACGTGGGGACATTCCACCATTCTTTCAAAATGGCTTGATAAATAGCCCACGTGACGAATATTTACTTTATTAATTGGAAAGAGGGGAGAGAAGGGCAGGGGAGAATTCATATACACGATAATAAAATTTTGTTTTGTTCCGCTGTGTTCTGGTGTCTCGGTGTGTCTACGAGTGTTTTAACACAGCCTCATGTTCACTTTATGGGGTCATAACAGAGCAGGCAGCCTCGCAAGGAAAATGCTATACCAATGCCGGTTATCCAGACCTTACAGAGAGAGCTACATCAATCGCTTGCAGAGATATTCTCCATGAGAAGCCAGCTCTGAACAAAATGGTTTAAAAAGGTAACTGTGCCTGCGTGTTCCATGACACAGTAGTTGTGACCCCTTTGTCTCCTTCAGGTTCTGCTGTGATACATAAGTTGGCAGTGACTCACAAAGGAAGCCTAGTGGATTCAGTGGACAGCACGCACGAGCCGTACAGAGGCGTGCCTCTGGTCACTACCGCGCCTCCGTTCACTGGCCTCAACCACCACCCTCCGTTTAAGCCCCTCCCCCGAGGTGAGCTGCACCACCGGGGCCAACAGCAGGTTGGTGGTAGGGGAGGGGCGGAGCCGCGACTCACCGAGGGCCCTCCCACTCATCTGGTCCCCCACGAGGAGGCAGCTCCGTTCTCTGACGTAGCCGCCGCCAGTCTCACCACGCCAGGGCTCTCCGCTGGTGCCGTGGGTCAGACGCGGAGGAGGAGACCCGAGGAGACGTCCACCGTGCTGTCCGCCACGGTCACGCGGGCAGGCCGCGGCGACAGCGAGACTACGCGGGAGCCCCAGCACGTAACTATGCTGCTGATGGGAGGAAAAGGCGAGACGCCAAAGACCAGGGTGGAGCACGACACGCCCATCGTTCCTGGCATCGCGGTGACATCACTGGCAGATCTGAATGATAAGAGCAGCAGTAGAAGCAGCTCCATTATAACTCCCACTCAGACACCAGGTAACACCACCTACCTGACCACTAGGACTCCTGCATGACGAGGCTGTTTATGTTGAGTTGCCGTTTTATGAGATGTGCCTATAGTTTATAGTTGTGTCTGCAGGTTACCAGTCCTTTTTTGGTCAATACACTGATCTTGTTCTTGTAAATTATCTTATTCTCTGCACAGTTATGCCAGATTGACAGGGTCTCTTTCATGAGGCTAGGTGATGGCTGTGTATGTTGTGTATATATTAATTCTTTTATATTAATTTGTGTTTACAGAAGAAAGTCATACTATGAGCCTAACGCCGTGCTGTTTCATGGGCACCCATGATAAACCCCCGTAACACAACACACACACACCTGACAGTAGACACACAGGTGCAGGACTTCAGTACAGTTAGTTAGCTGACATCAGTGTCATGGCTGTTTCTGAAGTGGTGAAGTACAATGCATTATTGACTATAACGTATGGAAGCCCAGTGCAGCTAGTATGTGTACATACTAATACAATCAGTCTGTGTACATTCCCCATTGTTATGAGACAGAATGTGACACTGGACAGCAGAAGTAAAGTGGCGACAGACAATCAAACCTAATTTATCAGACGAGTCGTAAAATGTAGGTTTCCAGGCCAACTGAGTCACCGTGGGAACGGAACAGTGGCCCAGTAGCCAGGATGTCTCTGCCTGGTTTGCAGCACTCTTTTTGTGGGACTTTTAAACCAGGCAGTGATCATGAAGTAGTTAATGTCAGTGTTCCAGCTTCACCTACACTCAGGCCTTGTGTGGTCGAAACTACACACGAGTCTTGGCATCTATCAGGCAGAGAACCGGAGAGCTGCGATATAGCCGTGGTTTATAACTCACGTGCGTTCACGTGAGTAATCGTCCCCGCTCAAGAACGCAGGAGTTCCCCCCGAGTCCATGTGCACACGCGAGCCACAGATGCGGCGTGCCAGGGAGCGCCGAGTTCTAAGAGCTCCGAGGAGACTGGTTTTGCCCTCTCGGCTGCAGTGTGGCCAGGTGAATGGAGTTAAGTGGTGTGAGGGGCCCCCTTGAGCTTGGCCCCTAGGGCTGTGGTTCCAGAGGGACCCTCTCTTACCCTTAACTCCACCGAGAGATAAAAGGGCCAGAGATGGAGAAAGACCCCAAGGTGACCTGAAAGTGCTCTCTCCCCAGCTGCCGCACCTGAGCTATCCTTGACATACACACACACACACACACACACACACACACACAAACACACACACACAACGGGAGAGCGAACACAGCCTCAGAAAATGAGAAATCCTGCAACGATAATGAAGATGGGAATGCAGTGGGGTGGGGTGGCAAGAGGAAAGCCTCTCTGCTTCTGCTGTAATCTTCCGTTTCTCTGCCTGTTTCTCCCATCCACCACAGCCGCGTGCAGAGGCAGTTTCACGGCACCAGGGGGCTACATAGAGGCCCCGTCGCAGGGCAGCTGGCCCCACACTAATGCTGACTGCACCTACACCGTGACCGTCTACATGGGCTACGGCGTGGAGAGTCAGGTAGGAGCGCTTTATAATGTCTTTGTAATCATCAGAAATTACACTCTCCGGCTGATATGATGAACGTGGAAGAACTGGAGCATTTCATGTTGCTACTAAGCAGTCAGTCTTTTGGCACTTCTGAACACACACACACACACACACTCACACACACACACTCACACACACACACTCACACACACACACACTCACACACACACACTCACACACACACACACACACACACACACACACACCACACACACACACACACACCACACACACACACACACATAACACACATACACACACACACACACACACACACACACACACCTCACACACTCACACACACACACACACACACACACACACACACACACCACACACACACACACACATAACACACATACACACACACACACACACACACACACACACACCTCACACACTCACACACACACATACACACACACACACACTCACACACACACACACACACATAACACACATATACACACACACACACACACACACTCACACACACACACACACATAACACACACACACACACACACACACACACACACCTCACACACTCACACACACACACACACACACACACACACACACCACACACACACACACACATAACACACATACACACACACACACACACACACACACACCTCACACACTCACACACACACATACACACACACACACACTCACACACACACACACACACACACACACACACACACACACACACACTCACACACACACACACACACACATAACACACACACACACACTCACACACACACACACACATAACACACACACACACACACACACACACATAACACACACACACACACACACACAGGCTCATAGGCTTTCTCTCTTTCTCTTTTGCCTCACCCTGCTGTGCCCCTCACTCTCTGGGCACTATACCACAGACCCCAGTAGAACGACACACGAGCAGTTTTGTACTCCCAGTGCTCACTAAACGCATGCGTCCTTATGTAGCGGATTTGATGGGTTCGATTGCTGACGCGACCTGGTCGGTATGGTGTTAGCGTGTGTGTGTGAGTGAGTGAGCACCAGGGCCACCTTCTACTGCTCCCTGCCCTCCCTGAAGTCACTACCCCTTCAGCCTACCACACGGGCCGCCCGATATGTTTGCCAATCGCTGTCGCCGAGAGGAAATCGTCGCCACGGATTTCGAGCAAGCAGGAGGAACATGGACCCTTGCGTTTTCCACTCCCCCTCTTCTCTCAGTTTGTCTTGCCCCTGTCCTTGTGCAGACCTGCTAACCTGGGAGAGTATATAAATACCTCTCTCCTCCTCTCTCCTCCTCCCCTGCAATTCTTCAGGGTGACCGATATGTAAGGAAGCTGCAGAGTTCCTCCCTTAATTAATTGCTTATGGATTACCTGTCCTCTCCTTTTGTTTGTGTATGGTATTCTCCTGTTAAACTGTCTCTCAGGCTACGCTTAACTTAATTAAGGCCGCCACAACCTTCTGCTGATGGTAACGTTTCTCGCCGAGACCGTTGCGAGGGCCTCTTCTGCATTCCCCGCGCAGCCAAGACCCTCATTCGTCCTGTGGGGCACGTCTGCGGCTTAAAGACCCCGTTAAGCAATCCTCTGATCTGGCAGCCTTTCTGAAGACCACGCGAGCTTTTCTCCAGAAGACCTTGGGATCTAAAACTCCGAGCTCCTGCCCCACTGTGCACTGCGGAGAAACTTAAAGTGGATTTCTGCCACCCGAGTAGACAGAGGGCGATTTCCCCCTTTTGTTAATTCCCCACTGGAGGCCCTTGTCTCCGGCTCTGACTGTGGACTCAGTGGCTCTCACCTGCTGAACTGTACCAGGAACGAGGCTCAGCACCACTGCAGGGGGGTGGGAATGGCTCACCTCAACCACAAGGTGTGCAGCTGGGGAGCGGGTCACGCCCTCCGACCTCCAGCAGAATAACACCCACACTAAAAGCACAAATCTACACACGCAGGTGAGCACACGACACACACCCACACAGGGGGCTTAACTCAGGGAGCCAGCTGTGTTCCAGTGCACCTGAGGGAACCCACTCATCTTGTTCTAGTAACACTACAGTACTGTGCTGTACAAGCACATCCTCCCACTGGGCTTAAGTGAGCAGAGCCTTTCAGCTTAACAAACTTTCCTAATGGTGAAAATTAAATTTAATTATTTTTACCCCAATCTCCACCACATACCAGTCTAAGCTAATGAAGGGCTCTCTCTGCTTCCCAAGGCAGAGAAAGCGTTTATGCTAACTGCCTCGTGCTAAGCCATCTTTTTTTTCTTCTGGGCCATAATAGTTGCCATTACGGAGGGTATTATCATCTCTCGTAAGCAAGTAAAAAGTTAATGAGATAACAGGGAGGCATATTGCACTTTACTGGAACCTCATATTGATGAAGGACAGGTCACCACCTGAATAATGTCCAGTCATTGGTGGTCTTGTAGTCAGAAACCGACCAGTGATGAGGGTTAGAGGATCAACACATTTTAAATGCCAACATAGGGGTTACAGTCTGTAATTACAGAAGATGGGTTTACATAATAATGTACAAATTGAGCCAATTGTCCACAAAGTAGGTGGACATATAGTATATGTCCAAAAGTATGTGGACACCCTTCTTAATTATCGAGTTTCTTCCACACCTATGGCTAACAGATCTAAAATCGGCCATATAGCTGTGCTACCTCCATAGAAAAATGGTAACAGTAGAATGACTGATACAGAAGAGATCAGCGACTTTAAACGTGGTACTGTCATGGGGTGCCACCTTAGCCAGAGGGCAGTTAATGAAATTTCTGCCCTGCCAGATGTGCCCTGATCAACCGTAAGCGCTGTCGTGAAACGGAAGCATCTAGGCGCAACAATGGCTCAGCTATGAAGCAGAAGACCAGGTAAAACATCACCCACCACAGAGCTCCAGACAGCACCTAGAAGTAACATCAGAACCACAGCTATGTGCTGAGACCTTCATGAAATGGGTTTCCATGACCAAAGACAAGATCACTGTGCACATCGTCAAGCATGGGTGGAGTGGTGTAAAGCACCCTGCCTCCGGACTCTGGAGCAGTGGAAATGTGTTCTCTGGAGTGATGGATTACACTTCATTCTCTCGTGGTCTGATGGATGAATCTGGGTTTGGTGGGTGCCAGGAGAACTCAACATACCAGAATGTAACAGTGCTGGTAGTAAAATGTGCTGGAGGCGTTATTATGACTTGGGCCTGTTTCTTGGTGTTTGTGATAAAGGTCAAGGTCATTTTAGACACTTATATGCTTTCAGCGTTGGTCACAGTTTGGGGAAGGCCCTTTCCTTGTCCACAGTGTCTGTTTACAAAGCAAGGCCCATTAGACATTGTGTGATGAGTTATTGTGGTGAACTCCACTGGCCATGCTGTGGAGAAAAATTTAAATCAGCAACACTGGATGACTAGAGAATTCAAATCCATACTTCTCTAGTCGATTCAAATCCAGTCCTCAATTGCTGCTAGTTTCACTTTCCACTACAGTTTTCAATCTTTCTAAACACCTTTGGTGGACAGTGAAGTTGGACCAGATCACTCTGTCCTCAGATCCATTGCTCTTTCAGATGAATTGAAACAATGATTGTGAGAAAACCTTCCAGCCTAACATGACCTCACAAACTAAATGGACACGAATTCCTAAAGCCGCATTCAAAACTCTCGTGAAATCCTTCCTAGATCAGCGGAGGCTGTAATAGCAGACACCTTCATTTTAATGACTGTGGATTTGCAATGGGGTGTCCAACAAGTTCACACAGCGGTGATGGGTGTCCAAATACTTCTGAACATCTAGTGTATTGATATGGGGGGCTTGTTTATGGTTCAACCGATATTACTGAGCCTGGGTGTAGCTGCTTTGAGTTTAGCTCAAAATGACCCTAAAGCGCAGCACTTAAACCACTGACCACTGATCCCAGGTTTCACAATGGGTCTCCAAACCTCGGTGTGCACCTTAGAAGCAGACCAGATACAGGGTCAAGCACCAGGGAGTCTCCATCATCCCCATATAGTGAGACACAGCTAGGCTTGCTATGTGTGCCATGGGATCACTGCAGTGAAAATAGTCCAACAAATGCAGAGATGGACAAGCCAGACCATTTGTCAGTTTGCCTTTTTATTCATTTTAGGATGTTGCACTGAAAAATTGTAGTCAGTAGACAAGTAGACAGCTCTCTCTCTTTCTTTCTTTCACTCATTCTCTCTCTCTCTCTCCCAGCATCCTTTCCGCTTTCTCCTATCTCAGAGTCACTCTGCCCTTTACCTCGGAGTGCTTGTGTGCACACACTGGAAGCAAAACAAAAACAGACTAAAATATTAGGGAAAAAAGAAGATACTAATGACCAGAAATGGTAAGCAGTAGACTCCCGTGGACCCCGAGTGCATCAGACCGCGCTGGAGTGAGAGAGAGAGAGATCTATAAGTCTTCTTCCGAAGCCACGAGTGGCGCATAGGTATTGATCAAGGGTCGATACTCTCGACTGCCCTGGATTAAGTGCTCCTCTGTACGGTTCAATAAAATATAGTTATATCAGCAGCCTCTGCCAGAGCTGATAGCAGTGATTGATTGGGGTGTATTTATCAACCGGGACAGTTCAGTGCATAGTGGCGTAAGGACAGGTCTCCTCAGTACAGAACGTAAGAGTTTCAGTCACCTGTGGTGGTTACCCACTGTGCTCTTGGTTTGGCTGGTACGTCCCCCCGAATCATGTAGGATCTCCTTGGATTTGCAGTGAGATGGCACTTGCAGTGAAGTCAGGGATTCTGCAGATCCCGGGTTTGCTCTTTGCCCGACTGTTCCTGAACCCCGGCTGCTCTTCGATTTGCGTTCAGAATCAAGGCCAGTACTTCAGAATGACCCCTCACTGCTTTACCACACACGCTGCATACACGTAGGCACCGTCATCTCGAACTGAGGAAGGCACTGAATGCTTGGACTCCATGTGAGCAAGTTTAGGATGTTTAGTGTTCCACTGAACCCTTTTACATCACATGCACTTTTCACAGCGTCGTATTCTCTGATAGCTTGGATCAATATCTCCTTGCCACCGTAATGTCATCTCCCTGCATGTCTAACACATAACCACACAGTCAGTGAAAGAGAAAATCAGGCTTTCTTAACGGCCTGCTGACAGTTTCCAGTGCTATAAAGCAGTGGCCAGGACACACATGCTCTTTAATATGAGAACTCAGGGCAGTAAATGAGATTCTTTTGTTTCACACAACGTCTCCCCTTTACCAGTAAAATCGTTCTCTGTTCAGACCGGTACACTCACTGGAGGTTTCGGAGGTGAGATTCATCAGAGAACATTCATCATTGAGAGCAGTAAGAACTGTATCTGGCCCAGAAGGGCTCTGAAACCCAAAACATTTGTTCCCAGCTGGAACCAAAGACTAGTAGGTTGTAGAGGAAAGAGTTATTGTGTAACGGAGCTGGACGGGGAAATTTGCCAGCGCGTTATGTCGTGCTTGATCTTGTGCTAGCAGACCAGCAAACCAGATGACTGGGGCGCTGAATTCAGCTACAGCAACACATTGGCCATTAATGACAATAGGTTGATTGCATTAGCATACATTAACTACATGTAGTGCTATTATTAATAGATTTAATATTAATAATCTATTTTAAATATTATATAATATTTTTAATCATCACCAACAGTTAAAAAACCAAACATCTGTAACAACAGCACAAATACTCACAGGTAATCTACGTGCCCCGCCATCTTGTTATTACTGTTGTACACACGGTTGTGCACTGTGCCACGCCCTCCATCGATGACGCATCCTTGACTCCAACAAAAACTGGTGCAAAGGCGGGCCGGTTCTAGGAAATGCATGAACGGTGCATGAACCGGAACCGAACCCGTTCCTCCTGGTGAGCAAGGGTTGTCAGAGCCCCATATCATTAAATTCCAATATGACATCTCTGCATGTCCAGGCGTCATTGTGAAATTCATGACAGCTAGAAGAGAGAACGAGGAAGTATTTTTCTTCCATTTTATATGTCATCAGGCCTTTTCTGACCCACAGGCACCCTTTGTCTTCACTGACCTCCTGAGATTCAGGGGACAGTAAAGCCAGATGGTCTCTTAAGGCCAGTGCAGAGTTCTTCAACCATCGGTCACAGCCCATGTCACAAACAGGACTATCAAAGTCGGGAACCTTCATCGAGGTCTGTAGAAATCCAGGCCCAGAGTGAGGGCATTGAAGTCAGCATCGCGTGCGATGCTGTGCGGCGTCTGACATCCGGCCTGGACATGTTGTCCTTGAGCTCAACGCCCTCCGACCCATCTGATCCGCTTTAAGATTGGGTGGCACTGCTACTGCGTTTGACTAGACACTCATTATCCTGTTCCTGCCTTCCCAAGCACCACTAATTAGATCAACCTTTCCCTTTTTTCCGGTTTCATTGATATCTCTTCATGAGCACGCCATGTCAGTGTCCCCGGGAAAAACCCATTTCCAGGTTCCGTTGTTAATGTGCTCATAAACGGTGTAAATGGTGTAAATGGTGATGTTGGTCGCAGCTTTTTGGATGGTCTGGTCACGTCTCAATCAGCAAGCCGCGCCGCGTCGAATTTCAGCCAGGGCGAAAATGGCCATTATCTGAAAGGTGGGTGCTAATTAACAGCCCTGCTTTCTATCATATTCCACCTAATGCACGGTAACATTTCGCTGGTTCTGTGATTGCATCTGGGCTATTGAGAAGGAAAATGGTGCAAATTGGGCTGGGGCTCTGAAGAGAGTTCTGGGAGAAAGTGACTGAAGGGGAATTCTCTCACGGAAAATTATGAATGACACTTCCTCATCGCTTAATCCGAAGTGTCTGTCAGTAGGGTTTTTGAGAAGTGGAAGGGGAATTTGCACCAATGCTATAAGTCAGAATGTACAAGGTTTACAAGGTGTAACTACCTTCTCAGACTCAGACAGGATTCAGTCGTAACGGCCCGAGTGCCGCAGGGCGAGGAGCAGGACGCGCAAACGGACATGAACACGTTTAACATTAACGCTGTGAACAAGTACTTAAACAACACAAACATGAACAATGACCGACAATACTGCACACAACAGCCTGGGTTTAACTACATTGACATAATGAGACTAAACCAGGTGCAAGTGTGTGCAGGCGTGGTTACAAACACAATAAATAAACAAGACCCTCCCGCTGCATGCGGGAAGAGAGCTTTCCGTGACATCAGTCAGATGCTTCTCAACAGGGGGGTGTTGTGCAGAGGACAGTGTGCTTGCAGGCTGAAGAGCTGGTCTGGTTTTGCTTAGTAAAATAAGAGCAGACAGACAAATAGACTCCCATAGGCACAGGGAGAGAGAAAAGCACTTTACTGTCTGGAAACTCACTTCTTTCACCAAGTGTATTTAAAATGATTATCTCTTTATCTGCTTCTTTCTCTCTCTCTCTCTCTCTCTCTCTCTCTCTCTCTCTCTCTCTCTCTCTCTCTCATTCTCTCACAGACACACACACGCACACACGCATGCGCGAACACCACATGCAAATGCCTCATACACAGCTTACGACTCTGTATGTATGCGTCTCCAAGTGATTTCCTCACACATGGCAAAGCCAACCAGCTGAGCACTCACAGCACACTATATGCAGACTTCTGGCACAACCACGTCAGAATCAGGTACACCGCTGTCATCTCCGTAATCCCCTCTCCCACCCAGAGCCGAGCCGCGACGACGCTCTTCTCCCTGACGGTTCCTTCCTTTATGCAGTCTGGCAGCCCTGGGCTAATGTCAGCGCTGCGTCCTTCCGCCCACGCTGAAGGTCGACCCCGACCGAGGGCGAGGTATCCCACACGATAAAGCACTCAGCCTCGCATTCCCCGTCGGCCTCGCGGAGGGAGCGGCGCTCGCACATGCACACGCATGCGTTTGCCCTGAGAAAGGCAGCGCGTTCAGAAGGTTCTTTCAGAAGTGAATGAGGCCATTTTAATGGGCCCTCTTTGCTTGCCCAATATACACAAGCAGCAGAGTGAAACCACAAGCTCAAGATTCATTTTATCAAGTAATGGATCTCCACACATGCTAAAAAGTGAGCGGTGAGGTGTGGGAGGGAGGAGAGAGGTTTCTGCTTCGAAATCGTCCCATTCTTAGTCAGAAAACATTAACTGAGCTAAACAGGAGATGCGAATACGGCATCACTTTTAAAGCAAAGCGAGATCAAACACTTTCAAAATTGTTTCGTCGACGTGGCCTTTTCTTGTGTGATGTGACCACCACATATATTACTGAGAACCTAAAGCATGAACAGTTTCCAAGTTCTGATTCATGATTTGGACCAAGGTGAGGTGTGACTATGCTGGCATAGCCCTGCTGAGAGCCATTACCTCCATGGAAAAGACATGCTCAGTTCAGCGCTCATTTCTAATCTACAGCAATAATGATGAGCTCGCTGCAAGGTCCCTTTATCTCTTACCCTGAAACACAACTGCCCCACCAGTTCCTTCTTTGATAATAGATTTCGGGGCGGGGCATCCGTCACGGAGGCTTGCCGTCAGTCCGTACCGCTTTTAGAAGTGTCTCTGATCTCTGGAGCCCAAGCTGGAAGACCTGGCATCGCTCCACATCTGCTAACCCCCTAGCCCCCTGCCCTGGCAGGGACCCCGGTCACCTCCCGGGAGAGGAGGAAGAGGAGGAGGAGGGGTGCGTTACTCCCTCTCGAGAGCCACAGTTCTCCCTGTTGCCGTTTGTGCTGTGAGGGGATTTGAAGTTCGCCAGCACAGCCACAAGGCTTTTAGATGTAGAGAGCGCAGACATGTACTTTAGAAGTCTTTCAGCTGAAGGGTGAGCGAGACGAGGGGAGAGAGGTGAGGTGGCTTCTGTGGGTCAGATATCATCTATCAGCTCCTCTCAGCTTTTGATTGGCTCTCTGGCCAGGGCTGGCCCTTCCCTCTCACCCTCCCTTACCCTCTGCACTCCAGAGGTCACCTTCCTCCGCAGCTTGGCCTCCGGCCCCGGCACTCTCTGGAGCACCCCGTCGAGCAGAGCTGCTCCAGGGGAATTAATGACTTCCCAGGGAAGCAAAACGAGAAGGGAAAGAGCAAAGGGATTATTATGGAAGGGAGAATTTGGGCTGCGGCGCTTTTCAGCAGAGAGGGACAGGCAGACCGAAAATGAGGCTGATAGGAAGGAATAAGGTATGGTCAGAAATGGTGTCTGTATTTAGCTTTCATAGGTTCGGTCAGGAGCACTTTATTCATTAATAACGTAATAAAGGCCCTTCTCTACTCACTGTGTCGTATAGTAGCTGCTATTTCCGCCATGTGCAGCCCAACCGTATCTCTGGATTAGCCCGTTAACTCGTGCTGTGCTCTTCCCCGTCGATTTCTCTGCTATTCGCTACGACGGAGCTGGGAACCGATTTCATTCTGTTCCCCACAGTTTCTCATTTGTGGACGCCTCGTACGCACGCTGGCGCCATGGAGGGGCTCTGGGCGTGCATTCTCTTATTAGCCCGATTACTAGAAATCGATTTCCTGCAAACGCGTGCGGCCGAACTTTCATTATCAGACCTGAAGAAATGAGAGGTGGCTGGCGCAGCAGGCTGAGGTTCGAGCCCACCGGTTACAAACGTTCCCCTGCTATTCCTGCGCCCTGCGTCAGCCTGTGGAGCTTAGAGAAGGATGGATGTTTGGGTGAAGTGTAGGCTGTGCGTTGCTCCTGCCTGTCTGCATGCCGGGTCTCCCTCATTTACCGCCGAGCTCTCAGAAATGCATGTGTGTGCAGTCATAGATGTACAATAAGCATAAAAGTACAGAACTTCTTTGTTAGTTTGAAAAAGCTTTGTGATCCGTGTCACGGGATGCTCCCCCACCCCACGAATAACATGGTACAGCCTGCCGCGTGCAGGGGGGATCACATGTATGTAGTCACGCCCTTACAGAATGACCAACCACCACAGGACGCCAGCTCCCTCGACAAAAGACGGAAGTGCGTAGGCAAATCCTGCGCTGCTGTCTGGATCCCAGGACCGCGACTGACTCCGCGTCTGCGTCCACTCCGGAGGTGGAGGGGAACACCCCCAGAAATTTCTTGGGGGGTCCTGAGGCTATCGGGCCAGGGCCGAGGAGTCTCAATGTGCTCCACAAGGACCGTGAAGTAGGCAGGTTGGTGGGGCCGGCAGGACTTCCGGCTGGCGGGGCTTCAGCCCGAGTTCCTTTCCTTCCGTGGACTCGCCAGAGAAATTGGAGGGTCCGCCCAAAGCCTCGGTGGCAGACCGCCTCTGCGGCAGAGGAAAGGAGGTCAAGGGAGGTCAAGTCAAGGGAGTCTGTGCGTCGTGCCGTGCCCTGTGGCACTCGGGACGCCGTTACAATCGGACACCTTAGAATTTGAGAATATATATATATATATATATAATCCTTTCATGCTAGTTATTTTAGTGACTTAATAAATTTACATGTAAATTTACATTTACCTCTCAAGTGACTGCAGGCTACAGTACCACAGATGTTATATGAATGGTCATTTATCTCACTCTTGACGAGTGTGTCTTTGATGTCTCTGATGACCTTTAGGAGACTGGTTTGTACAGCTGATGAAGGACGTCTGTCTGAAATGTCCTGTTTATCTGGCGTCTTTGTGAATTTCACTAGAATTTTGAATATCATTACATCTCTTACTAGAAGACACCGCGGTCACTCACCTGGAATCTTCACCTCCCAAAATATCGTAATATATAAGCCTCGCCTGTTACACAACAGCTGCCAGCAAACGCTGTCACATGCTTCCAGTCCTCATGTCTTTTTAGCTGTGACTCATGCAATGTTAGGAGGTAGGGTAACACACTTGGAGGATAGCGCTATCCTCCCCTTCCCGATGCCTGAGCTCACAGACACCTGTGATTGGCCACTGTCACTGTGATTGACAGCCTGTTTGCTCTTTCAGACTCCCAGCCACAGATGGCAGTGGCGTCATCACAGACGGAGCTCCCAGTCTCCCGATGATCATACGAACACATTTCTTTAGCACGCTCACACATTCACACAGACACACACACACACACACACGCACACCCCTGAAATGGATTTTATGTGGTCATGAGTTTCTGAACTCAGCCATGGAAACATGGCAAATCGCTGTGTGTGAGAGCATTCTAATTTTACAAAAATGCTGAATAAATCTTTTTTCCTCTCCTCACTCTGTTGGCTCTCCTCCTCTCCTGGGCGCGGTTTAACTCTGGAATTTGACATTGCCTCTGCTTCTAATTAAACAGATCCTCTTAATCCCCGCACCAACGCCACCTCTTCTCCAATTTTCTGTCCCGTTTTATTTTTTTTCTTCTCCAATCGTTGTTTAAAGTCCATAACACTCTGCGCCATTGTTTAAACTCTACAGAGAATCTATATGTCCCTTAACCTACCTCAGCCCTTTGTTTTCCATGCTGTCGGGGCTTTGCCTTCCTCTGCAATTTCCCGGGCCGCTGTTCAGCCGTGTCGCATAAAACCAATTTCAGCGGCGGTGGGCATTGCGGCGCTAATGAAAAGATGGGACGGGGGCGAGAGGAATGTTAAAACAGGATAAACGCGGAGGCGAGGCATGCGGGACGCAGGAGCCCGGGGCGACCCCTTCTCGGACCTCGGTAAGGTGTGGGACGCGGACCCGCCTGTAAGGACGCGGCGCAGATTGGCAGGACTGGCTGCTCCACTCTTCAGCGCGCGGGAAGCCTGTTTCAGGCCATGATCTGAGTGGAATGGTGTAGATGAAGGTGGCATTTATCCCATCCAGGGCTTGGCCGGTCGCTGTCGATTGTTTCCTGGCATCAGTGGGGCTCCGTGTGCTTTTTGTGGCGTGGTCCAGATCAGTGCTACCTGCACCTGCTCACCCAGGCAGAAGGGGGCAGTAATGAGTGCAGCTTTTGCATTAACCTCAGCGCTCTTCTGCATTGCGTGGCCCTGCCCTGCCCCATACAGCCTCTGTTGTTGGGGGACGTGAGCGGATGGAGGGGGTTGTAACTGGCACGTGTGGAGCTCGTCGGGTCATTTGCAGCACAATAGGGTGTCGAGAGCGAGCAGGACAGGGCCGGCCGTCCTTCAGTGACACGCTGCAAGCCAGAGACAGGGCAGGGGCGCGTGGGTTGTGTGTGGTGCGTGTGGGGCACGTGTAGAATGAAGTGTGTGGTGTGTGTGGATCGTGTGGGTTGTGTGGGGCATGTAGGGTGTCTGGGGTGTGTGGTGTGTGTGGGGCATGTGTGGTGTGTGGGCCAGCCGGTCCTGGTGGACCTCTGCCCCACGCCACAGATGGGTGGAGGTCTCCTTCACTCTACATTTATTCCTCCATGGCCTTTCCTTGCTCTCGTTCATCTAGTTTCATCTACTTTCATCTGCTTTCGTCTAGACGGTGCCCTGCCTCTCCCTGTGATACTTTGGTACTGGACTCTCCAGCCGCCCCTCATACACCCACGACTCATTAACACCGCGGCCCAAGTGATGCCTCTCGTGCTCGATGCGGACAATTTAGCCGCTTGCATTTTCCGGCGGCTGGAGCTTGACGCGCAGTTACCTGATTCGCTGGACACGCGCAGTGTGTATCCTGCAGCAGTTCTCATCCTGGACGGTCGGGTGAAGCAGTACTGGTGTGCGTGTGCTACTCGAGCCCTCGAGTGCGCTCTCTATTGGGAGCAGTGGCTCCCCACTACAACTAAATCTATATAATTTAGGAAAATGGTGCAGGAGGTTGGAGAGGTTTTAATGAGGCAGAGAGAGGAGCTAAAACCACTGAAAAGTGTTGGCTTGGTCCCAGCCGGAGTGTTTAAAGGCTGATGTGGTGGGATAGTTTAAAATGCTTCAGGCTCACCTGAGCCCATTTACCAGTGCTGAACTCAGAACATTTTTATGATGGACCTTCTCCTGGTGCAGTTGTAGCTGTCCCAATGTGCAACGCCTTTCCGTCCTGCTGCTTGGGCGTGGCCATGGCTGACCCCTCCCACGCGTTCTCGCGTGTGAGCAACATGGTGGAGATGAACACCCTCTGCTTCTCCAGTCTGGTCTGAGTTCATGTTAACTGAAGTGGAATCTTTTTTTATTAGTAGTAAATTTGTTCAGTGAATTAGTTCAGTGAATTGAATCCTTATTTTAACTAATTAAAGGGTTTTATAAGAAATTTGAATTATTCTCACCTTGTGAAAGAATATGTTAGAAAGTAGTCACAATAAAACAGGCAAATAATGCAGGATATTTCACATTTATATGAGAGATGAAAGCTCACCCCTATTTCTGAAAACAAACAAAAAGGTGTAAAATTTGAGGCGAACCATTATTGAGTATCACAACTGAAATAAAAGGTCCAGAATAGTAAATAAGACCGTAGAAATGTTAGTACTGACTGTCTGACTCAGCTAGTACAAGCTGGACCACTGTTAGGAGCGACTAAGCTTACTGTGCTTATAAATGAGATCATTCGCATTATAACTGAGTTTACTGGCATTATAATTGAGTTTATTGCCATTATAACTGAGTTTATTGGCATTATAACTGAGTTTATTGGCCTGTCATTACAGGTTTGCTTAGCATAATAAGATGGCTAAATATACCAAAACAGGAATCCTTACCTGCTTTACAGTGTGCTGGTGGGGCCTTCTATGCTCTGGTGCTGCTTTTCCAGCAGGGTCATGGGGCCTTCTTGAAGGTCATTCACATCACAAATGCCTAAAGGTCTTCTGAGTGTGATGGAGTTTTGATCTGTAGCCCTGTTCCTCCAAAGCCCAGGGCTGTGGAAAGCTCCTGTTTGCTATAAGATCCCATTTCAACTTCAATTTGAGAAAACAGTACACAAGAAAAACACATTCTTAATTTTGCAAGTTTCGAAAAGAGACTTTTTTTTGGGGGGGGGGGGGAATGTTTGCACAATAATTAAGTGTATGTGTATATATATATATATATATATATATATATATATATATATATATATATATATATATATATATATATATATATATGAAAAATTAAGGTCTTCATATATTTCAGTGCTTAATGAACTGATATGTTCTGCTTCTCTAGCTTGGACGAGCCAAATTATATGTTTTTCTTTCATGAACCATTACAGCTGAGCCTTTAACATGTTCTGGGATTCGGTTTGTATAACGCTCACAAATCTAGAAGCAATGGTCTAGAATAGCCACACAATTCTAGAAACAATTTCTGATGCATCCTGTTGAGCTGTTGCTGAGAGCAGGTCGTAGGGGATGGGATTGATACACTACAACTACTCAATCTCTCTCTCTCGCTCATATACACACTCAAATGCTCAGTGCATCTCCATCTGGTCCAGATGTGCACTGTGGAACAGGTGCTCTGCAGTGAATCATTCCCTCCTTCTCTCGTAATCTTAGTCTGTAATTAGGAGTGTGGATCCAGCGCCCTCTGCTCGCGCTCTCTGCTCGCCTGTTCCGTTCCGGAACGCTAATTAGAGACTTCCTTCCTCTACTCCTTTCATCCTCTACCTCACTTCTCCTCCTCAAGTGGGCTGGGACTGAGGAGAGAGGGAAAAAAGTGTGTGTGTGTGTGTGTGTGTGTGTGTGTGTGTGTGTGTGTGTGTGTGAGTGAGTGAAAGAGAGAGAGAGATTGTCGATCAAGCATTGGGGTTTTAGACTCTTATGCCATAAAGGAAGGGAACAAGGCTAAGATTTATATACAGTTCCCTACGAGGTCTTGGAGAGTCTCTCTCTCTCTTTCTCTCTCTCTCTATCCCTCTCTCTCTCTCTCTCTCTCTCTCTCTCTCACTACGTACTTCATCCACACACCCAGTGCCAGACTTTCAGCGAACACCTAAACAGTCATAATCCATTGGAGCGTCATGGTGTCTCTGCGTGCCCAGGCGAGGGTAGGCAGGACTGGATTGAACAATAATGGGCGTCAGGTCCTTGTTTCAAGCACCCGTGGCTCGTAGAACCGTCGCTGGGAGAAAAGTGGGAGTCGCCCCCATATTGTAGTCAGCTGGCACGGCTCACTGTGCGCTCAGAGCTGGTGCTCCGCCAAGACAGGCACTGGGAGCTCCATTTCCAGCAATCACAGAGCCAGAAGATCACATGGCTAGGAGTCAGTGAGAGCTATATTGGCCTCAGTAGGTGCTCTCTCATTGGCTGTGCTCTCAATGATTGTCTTCTTATTGGTCAGGAATGATGGCTTGGTCCTTTTCTTTCTAATAAATTAAAACAGAGTGATGCTAACCAATCTTAGTTACACATACAGATTATGAATTGTAAAAAATTGTATAGAAATTAAACAAGATAGATTTTTAAAAATCATTTATATATCAAAGAAAACCAAACCACAAAGAAAACCAAAACCATTTTAAAAAAGCAATTATGTATAATTGCTTTTTAAAAATGAAACCTTTCAGATTGTTCTTTTCACAGTTTTCATGTTTTGTTCACCTGCCTATGTTGTAGATGTGTGTCTTGGTAATTTTTTAAGAATCTCTGTGTGTGTGTGTGTGTGTGTGTGTGTGTGTGTGTGTGTGTGTGTGCGTATGTGCGTGTGCGTGTGTGTATGTGGTCTCATTAGCTGGTGGTATCAGTTGTGATTAGAGCAGCTCTGGTGGAAAGATTGCTGCCAGGCACAGGCACATCAACGACCTCTTTATCTCTTTTGTGCTCTCTCTCTCTCTCTCTCTCTCTCTCACCCGCTTCCCCTTTGCTCTTCTCTTCTCTCATCCTGACTGCTGCTGCCTGTCCCTACAGATTACCCGTGTTAGTTTATACCCTTTGTAGTTTGTTTGCCGTGAGGTGAGAGGGATAAGAGGAGACGTCAACTCTCCGATGGTGGCACCGCGGAGAACATGGTGCCTCTAGCCCCTCCCACTCCCCGCTTCCACTTGGTCTGTGCTCAAGGGGCTTTCTGCTAATTCTCTCTTAATGTGACACAGCATGCATCTCCAGATTAATTAACCATCCTCCTACCCTCAGAGAACTGATACAGTCAAGTGTGTGTGTGTGTGTGTGTGTGTGTGTGTGTGTGTGTGTGTGTGTGTGTGTGTGTGTGTGTGTGTGTGTGTGTTATAGAGAGAGAGAGGAAGAGACAGAAATGAGGAACAACACAAAGAGAAGGCTACGGATACAATAGCTCTTTGTACAGTGATTATATATTTATATGCCAGACTAAATAGTTTATTATATGTGTATTATACTGGCTCAAGCATGGGTTGCATAACCACATATTCAGTTTATTATGGGCTTGGGCTTTGTACATGATCTTGTGATGTGGTTTATACAAAAGATACACACACACACATTCCTTCACTCAGCACTCCTCTTGATTCTTTGAAATTACTTATCAGATAGTGACACTCACACACACACACACACACACACACACACACACACATATTAAACAATGTATTTATCCATACAGGAGCTGGGGGAAGAGTTGTGGTGGCCCCTACAGCAGGGTAGGGTTAAGAACCCATGGCCACGGTACCATGGCAACAGTCCAAAGAAGATCTTTCCACCCAGCGCCTTCTGACTCCAGCTGTATTCCACTTCCCACTGTAAAGGCTTCAGCCGCTGTAGCTTAAAACTAATGTCCAGCTCAGGTTTTCCAAACACACAAAAAAACATCAATCTTAAACTAAGATGTTTCCATCATTCAGCCAACATTTTGGTTCAAAAGTCCATCACCATCCGGAATCTTCTGCTGTCCCAGTACAGATCCACCCCATGCACCTCAGATGAGAGCGATAAATGTGTTATCGTTTGTCAGTTCTGGCTCAGCTCTGAGATAATGGTTTGCTTATGAACAGTCCTAAAGTCAGTAAGGACGAGTCTCCTGAGCTGCTGAGGGACCAGGCTGAAGGACCAGGTTACTGAGGGAGCAGGCTGAAGGACCAGGTTACTGAGGGATCAGGCTGAAGGACCAGGTTACTGAGGGAGCAGGCTGAAGGACCAGGTTACTGAGAGACCAGGCTGAAGGACCAGGTTACTGAGGGACCAGGCTGAAGGACCAGGTTACTGAGGGACCAGGCTGAAGGACCAGGTTACTGAGGGACCAGGCTGAAGGACCAGGTTACTGAGGGAGCAGGCTGAAGGACCAGGTTACTGAGGGATCAGGCTGAAGGACCAGGATACTGAGCGACCAGGCTGAAGGACCAGGTTACTGAGGGACCAGGCTGAAGGACCAGGTTACTGAGGGAGCAGGCTGAAGGACCAGGTTACTGAGGGACCAGGCTGAAGGACCAGGATACTGAGCGACCAGGCTGAAGGACCAGGATACTGAACGACCAGGCTGAAGGACCAGGATACTGAACGACCAGGCTGAAGGACCAGGTTACTGAGGGAGCAGGCTGAAGGATCAGGTTACTGAGGGAGCAGGCTGAAGGATTGGAGGAGTGGAGGGGGAGAAAGATTATATTTCCCTCATTCTAATCCTGTTAGTCGCGTGCAGTTTCTCCTGTCATCACTTCAGCCGTCTTCGCAGCTGCACGTCTCTGCGTCTGCGCGTCTGCCTCTTTGTCTGTCTCGTCGGCCGTGTTTACGCGAGGAATTACACAAATGGTGCAGGCACTCGGGACTAACGCCAATGCAAATTGGATTATGGTGAGCAAAATTCCACAAGTCTTTTATTATCCCGGGGCTTTTAGTATAATGTGATTACTTTGTAATGCACTTTTGTTTTATGGACTGTTTCGGCACAGTGTATCTAGGGCTTTATTAAGTGCAAATGTCTCTGTGTTCTCCTCGGGATGTCAGCTTCGGCTGGGAGAGTGCCCGAAGGCGTCCGTGTTTCCCATCGTCCAGGCGGGGTGTGTGTTGACATGAGCACAGAGCAGCTCCATGCAGGGGAGCGTGTCTCAGGCACGGGGCTGAAGTAGACGGGCTGACGGGGCCTGTATCCAGTTGCGTGTCGTCGCCTCCATTCTGAAGCATCTCTGTGATTGTGCTGCAGACAGCGAGGGTCCGTGCCGTTGCCACCGTGTCCACGTTAATTACGTGTGTCCAGCCTGGAAGCGCCGCGTCCACTCCCGGCTTCGTTAACCCGCCCCAGCACTACACCGAGTAGCTCGTTTCTCGGGTCGTCCTCATTTAGCCTGATCTGAATTCCATTACTAGCGGCAAGCGGGAAGCAGGGAGCTGTGCGGGTCGGTTCCTGAGACCAGAGCCGGAGACCCCCTCCGCGGAAACGCTGCCTCCCGGCGTCACATCCCCGCTCAGACGGATGTACTTGTACTCATGGAGGCCTGGTTCTGCAAACCCCCCCCAAGACATGCTGCGCAGATCCGCGGCCCCCGTTGCAGGCGTTGTAGTCAGGACAGCAGCTCGGTGCGGCCGTGCTGTGCGGAGGCGGAGACGAAGACGTGTGTACCCACTCCGATAGGAGGCAGGAGACTGTCACTCACGCTGTTTTCCTGGGTAATTAATGGGCTGCTTTGACAGTGAGGTAGCAGATAAGGACCGGGCAGCACCAGGGCAAACATGTCACTCACGCGCTATCTCGATCCGCGGCCGCGCTGGATCTGCTGAAGGTTGTCTGGGCTGTCGGGCCCAAGCATGTGTGGGAGGTGGCGTATATGCTTTCCCTCGTGCTCAAGCTTCACTCGCACAGGGAGCCGTGATGTGCAGGTGTCAGGCAGGCAGGTAATTATGGAAACAGAAAGGCTCTTCACATAATCACTTGGGTGGAAATGTTCGGCCTCTCGTATCTTTGCTCCTCTGATTGGGGCTTGAGCACCTGTAATAGATCAGATCTGCTGTTGCAAATGAGGTCAGCTGGTCTCGGATTGTGTCAGTTCGTCTTGACATGACCTGACTGTGTAATGTCTAATCTTTTTTTTTTCTCTCTCTCTCTCTCTCTCTCTCTCTCCCTCTCTTTCTCCCTCTCCCTCTCTTTCTCTCTCTCTCTGTTCTTCCTTCCAAGGTGGTGAACGTGAGCCTGGCCGAAGGGGACACGGTGCGCTTCGAGGACGCGGGTGGGCGCAAGCCGTCTGTGCTGGCCAACGAGTCCATCCTCATCAAGGGCCTGGTGGTGCGCAGCTACAGCAACCAGATCTCCGTCCACTTCCGCAGCCGCCGGGCCCCGCCCGGCTCCTTCCTGCTCCGCTACCAAGGTAGGTCCCGCCCCCTTGTCTAAACCCCGCCCCTTCAGCCCGGCCGCGTTACCACCCTGATCCGCCCCCTGTATCCTCCCCAGGTGGCACTGTTCCAGTGCTGAGGACAAGCCTGCTTATGAGAGCACTGATTAGATTGGCAAGCGTGATTACGTGTCTGGGAGGAGGGTGCTTTCAATTATTACTTTCCATTAGAAGAGGCTCTCTGCGCACCGAGGGGGAAACACTCCTTGTTATCACTTGTCGACATAATATGCTTACGCTGTCCCGAAAATGACAATGGCTGTCAATAGGCCGCATAATTACACTGATTGAAGGGCGGGGGTGACGTTCTTTGCTAACGGTCCTTTAACAGAGATGTCAGAAAGTGAGACGCGCAGATTTGGGAACGGTTACTGACCCCGTCCGCGCTGCAGGTTTTGTTCTCTGTGGAGAGAGGTGGGAGGGGGGGAGCAGCACTTTGTACACAGACAAATCCTTTTGTTTCCGTGAACTAATGAACTGTGTCGGGTTTGTAGCGGCGCAAAGCAATTTCACAGCGCTCTAATGCTGCTGTTGAATAAGGGAGCAATTTTCCTCTCGATCTCTGTCTGTCTCAACCCCGCTCACTTGCTCTCTTTCTCTCCTTCTTCCTCTTCTTCGTTCACTCTCTCTGGGCGTCTCCCTCTCCTTCTGGGGGACGGGATCAGTAGTGTGTACCTCCCAGAGAGCAGATCCTGCCCCCGTTAACAGGGAAAGGGAGTCTTTCATGCCTCTATTAAGCCCATGGCAGTCACCCACAGGAGCGGAGCTGAGCGCCAACCGTCAACGTTCCCAGTTTCTGTACAAAATTCCCCATTCTCCTCTTGCTGCACTGCACCTCTGCGACAGTCAAATCAAACCTTTTTAAAACATATCAACAAATCAAACATGATATGCAATTACATCTGGAAGAGGGCCATAGCGTATCGTGTGACTGTGATTTATCTACGCTGAGGAACGCTCCAGCTGCACCAGCAGGTGGCGCTCCACTGGGAGCAGCACCCCTCCCTCCCGCCCGCACCCCACCCTAGCGACAGCCTGCGTGGCCTGACGGATGGGGCCCTCCCCCAAATGTCGGGCAATGCCAGAGGCACACGCATTAAAGATTTAGGCCCCCCTCAATAATTCACCACGCGCCGAAACGGCAGCGTGGCCCCTGTCTTTAGGTCCCGCTAAAGGTTAAATACAAGCAAGGTGGGATTGAAGGAGTCGGCTTGACGAGGGGCAGGGCCAAAGGCCTCACTGGCCTTTTCCGATGGGAAATAAGCAGCACCGGCGCTCTGGCCGTGGCCGGCAGCTCAAATGTCACAAGCGGCAGTGATGCCTCTCGTCTCTTTGTCTCTCAGACATAGCTGTGATCAGACACACGTTACCAGCGTAGCGACAGATCCAGAGCCTTGCAACTGCAGCAGCTGAAAACAATAACATGTTCAGCATGGTGCCCTGAGAGCCGTTAGGTGTGAATGAGATGAAATTAGTTTGCCTAAACCTGCCTTGTTGTACTGGAACACTATATGAAACTCAAGTGTTTATATGGGTGTGGTGTTTTTTGAATCAGTGTTGTTCCAAGAGTGTATATGTATGTATGTGTGTGTGTGTGTGTGTGTGTGTGTGTGTGTGTGTGTGTGTGTGTGTGTGTGTGTGAGTCCGGTTTTGTGTGTTGGGGAACCCTCGGCATCTAAACTCACCTTAGCACTCCTGGTTTTTATTTTGTTTGCTTAGACTCCCTGAACACGTGGACTCTGTAGGGCAGAGGGTGCTAGACAACCCCTCCATTTCCTCCGCTGAGTAATGTGTTCAGCGACGTGTGCCACGCTCTCCACATAGCTGTGCACTGAGCATGTCCATTTGTTTAGACAGTACATATGTATTTTACTGCCTTAACGATTAGCTGACGTTACAAGCTAATGATAATTAGAAAGATTTTCATGTTTCATAGAAATATAAAAATTGGTTTTGAGGGCACACTCGATAATTAGGCAATCATGAAGCCATCTTAATTACCAGGCCATTTAAATTTCATTGAAAAACTGCCCGAAAACAAATTGACTTCCTATTAGCCAACATTAAATTAAAACTAAAGAGGCATTTGCACTCAGCTGCTGGACCCTCAGCATGCCTGGAGACTGGAATTCCACCCTGTGTGTCCTCACCATACTTGGAGACTGGGATTCTACCCTGTGTGTCCACACAGTACCTGTAGACAGGAATTCCATTCTGTGTGCCCACACCATGCCTGGAGCCTGGGATTCACTAGCCCGTTCACATGTGCGGGTCCTTTGCTGGTAGCTTCTGTGAATGGCCCAGTAAAAGTTGATTGGTTTTGGCATGGTGGTAAAGGCCGAGTAAAAATGTTTTATGATGTGATATTAAAGAGAGTCACAGCCCTGCCGTGGCCTCATTCAGCCGGCCTTGTTTTATGGCGCGACGGTAAAGGGGTGAGCTGGCAGGAACTCGGAGACGTACGCCACTGCTCTGCGGGCAGATGGATGAGGGGGTGCCGGTGTTTTATGCGTCCTGGTGTCTCCTGGCCCTCACTCATTTACCCCACTGGTGGGGGCAGTGGTAGCTCAGTGCTTAAGGTACTTGACTAGTAATCATAAGGTTGCCAGTTCAAGTTGCCACTGTGGGGCCCCTGATTAGGACCCTTAAATTTCAGTTGATCAAGTTGTGTTCAGTCATAATTGTAAGTCACTTTGGATAAAAGTGTCAGCTAACTGCCATAAATTTAAATGTCTCCTGGCCCTCACTCAATGCAGCCTCATCGGTTCAGTGGGATGCTGCAACAGGGAGTCTTTTCTAATGCACTATGAAGTTTTTTGTGTGTATTGTGAAATGGCAAAATCGTTTGACAGTTGCAAAACTGCGAGAACATTAACGAGAACTTAACTGTCATGTAGAACTTCTTGACAGTTTTGTAGAAAATCCACTGTATAAACATGAAAGAAAGTAGGTGTCCACAGATGGACCAGGCTAGTGGTCAAAGCAGAGGGCGGAAATGTCTGTGTGTGCTAATGTAGTCAAGGCAACCGTGACATTTCTCTTATTCTGAGGTTATGAAAAATATATGCATTCCCCTGACAGTATTATTCAAGAACAAAAATCTTAATGAATTGCTTAATTAATGTACAATCTTTATATAGCTACAAAGCAACCAGCAATTAATTACCACAGAAATAGTATGCATATAGAACTATCAGCAACTAAAGTAAAACAAAGTTTTACACAAAGATTTAAAACCAGGTGCATACAGAACAAGATGAATTATGGTTAAAAGCCCCCTAAAGCTCTATTCCCTTTAGGTTGTTCATCTATTTTTGTATGTATTTTAATAAAAAGTATTACAGGATAAAGGCTGTAGAAGCTCTCATATATAAAGGAGTGCAAAATTCTGCCATAAAACCTTTTCAAATCTAATTCTGAAAGTAAAAAGAAGCAGTGGGAGGTTCTTAGAGCTCAGGCAGGAGGTTGTGAAAGAGCTCTGATTAAATCCACACTCCAGCCGGCTGGTGCTGCTGCTGCACAACAGCTGTGTGTAGACGAGGGCAGAGACTGGCAGAATTCCAGTGGCTGGACAATGTCGTGTATCAGTGTGATCACGCCGATTGTTCCTAAAGCTCCAACTACATGGCCTTCAGCACCTTTCTGTGAAACTCATAGTTCAAGTTAAAATGCAAGTGAGGGATTACTGTAGGTGGCGTTAGTGGCAATCAACAACACATGAGCCTCGACAAATCAACACTGTACAAGCAAGCGACAGACAAGTGAGATATGTCCTGCTCTCACGAGTCAGATATGTCCTGCTCTTACGAGTCAGATATGTCCTGCTCTCACGAGTCAGATATGTCCTGCTCTCACGAGTCAGATATGTCCTGCTCTCACGAGTCAGATATGTCCTGCTCTTACGAGTCAGATATGTCCTGCTCTTACGAGTCAGATATGTCCCACGCTTAACGAGTCAGATATGTCCTGCTCTCACGAGTCAGATATGTCCTGCTCTCACAAGTCAGATATGTCCTGCTCTTACGAGTCAGATATGTCCCACGCTTAACGAGTCAGATATGACCCACTTTTAACGAGTCAGATATGTTGTGCTCTTAACTACAGAGAGCCAAACCTTCATGATCTCACTTTGTTTCTTCTGTCAGGTGGAAAATTTCAGGCCTGTGGAAGACGAATGGCCGTAAAATTTGTCTTTGGTCCTCAGGTTCACCTTGTCTAGTGGGATACCATGTCAATGTTTTTACTGGACAGGCGTGAACGGCTAGGCAGGATTGATAAGGTGTGGACATGGTCTTCCCAAGACCTGGATAATTAATTCCCTCCTAATGAATCAGCTTGTCAGAGAGGCCTGTGGGATAATGAATCCTGACCTCCCGTCCTGGACCCGTTGCTCTGAGTTGTCCAACATTACCCTGTCTGCCTCAGCTTGAAATGTCACATCTACCTGTCTCCTGGGTTTCCATATGTAAACAGGCCAATAACTCGAAACGCATGTGTTCACTGAAAAGGGCCAAAAGGTATAAGAGATATTTGAATCTCCTGTCAGAGTGTTTGCGTTCCTTTACGTGCAGTATTATTTTTTCCTAAGAAACTTTCAGGAAGAGCAGGTCTTTTGATTCAAAAAGACGATGCTTAAAACACACAATACTTTCAAACTAGTAATAACCACAAGGTGTACATTCTACTCCTCTTCCTCCATATTTTGTTATCCTGTCTCATCTTTTAGTTTATGTATATATATTTGTTGTGAGGGGAGATTAGAGGAGACTTTCTGAAGGATGCGGTGACATTTAGCAGCGCAGCCCCATTCAGACACAGTGGTGTTTTGGAGCAGTGCAGTCATGCTAGTATTTCACCTTTCTGCCAGGTTCACCTGTGGCCCAGTCCAAATAATTTCCGCAACATTAACCTTAACACAGCTGCCTCGTAACATTCTGGAAGCCATTAATGAAGCCAAACCATGATCGCCCTCGAGGCTCCAGCAGGCTTAGTTTATGGCACAGCGGTGATGGTCTCTCTCTCTCTCTTTCTCTCTCTCTCTCTGTGTGTGTGTCTCTGGGCCTCTCTGTCTCTCTCTTTGTATATGTCTCTCTCTCTCTCTCTCTCTCTCTTTGTCTCTGGGCCTCTCTGTCTCTCTCTTTGTATATGTCTCTCTCTCCATCTCTCTCTCTCTCTCTCTCTCTGTGTCTCTGGGCCTCTCTGTCTCTCTCTTTGTATATGTCTCTCTCTCTCTCTCTCTCTCTCTCTCTGTCTCTCTCTCTCTCTCTCTCTCTCTCTCTCTCTCAGTATACAGGCTAGACACTTTGCTCTGTTTTTGCTCTTTATTAATGTACTGGGAACGCTGACTGACGTCAGCTTTGATCAGCACTGCAGCAGTGACGGAACCCGACATCCCAGAACTCAACGGCAAAGTCCCCTCAGTCCATTATTTAGAGAAGACCACACCAGGAGAGCGAAGAACCCTGAAAGTCCACTGCCTTAGAGACTGACAGGAAATATAAAAGAGTGGGTGTGTCCGACATTGCATTAACAACTCACATACCCAGTGGCCTGTAAGCACATAAGCACATCTAAGTACTGTGCTCGTATTAAACACCGTTTGAGACTCCAAGACAAAACACAAGCGTTTATACATACATCTGCCCGACTGGTGAGCAGAGCCCAGAGACCCATGAATCTGAGCTGGGGCATGGTCCCGTTGCACGCCAGCTGGGTTTGGCAGCTTCTAGTGTCTTCCAGTGTGCGAACTCTTAGAGGACGAGTTACTGCGTGCAAAAGGGCTTCTGCGGCTCATAACGAGACACTGCTGCCATTATCTGTCAGGAGCGGCGCTTTGTTTGGCGGCCGTTCCGGGAAGGAGATCAATAAAACGATGGACTAAATGAATATGACTGGAGCCAATGAGCCCTCGCTCCACTTTCCAGTGATTTTGATTGGTAACACCTTGTCATAATGTCTTGACCTGGCAGCTATTGGCTTGCCATTGTCTGGAACATTGTTCACTGCATGAGCTCTACGAGGTGAAGCTAAGCTTCAATGTGGCGTGTGTGTGTGTGTGTGTGTGTGTGTGTGTGTGTGTGTGTGTGTGTGTGTGTGTGTGGTCCTGCAGTGGTCCAGCAGCTGTCATTCACAGTGATCATAGCTACACATCTTGGAGAGCCCCCTCTCTGAAGCCCCCGCTCATTTATTTATTACTGCAGGCCTCTCCTGGCTTGGGTGGGGGGACTGATATTATACATTGCAGGTCCTAGCGCTGCTCTCTCTACCTGCTCCTGGGAGACTTTGAGAGAGGAGGCTCCACACCTGTGATTCAGTGGAAGGCTTTCACGAGTGCGGCGTGAACCCTACCTGAACCCGGGAACTCCAGGCCGAAGCACAAGTGGCCCCGCGCTCCGTTTCACACATCCAGTGATGCAGAATGTACGAACTTTGAACTCTGTGTGTGCACACCACAGCCTGTGAGTCACATCAACCACTCGTGTGCACAAAGGGCCTCACAGAAATAATACCTTCTGTGTTAGTGATCTTTAGTGACCATAGACCTGTTTTCCATCAGCATTGAATTTACTCAGGAATGCCAACAGTCACATTAGCACAAATCCAGTAAAATTGTACATTCTTTGGCATGCGAGTGAGTGGCTGAGAGTGTGCACTCTCTACTGTAGTGCAAACGTGAACATCTTGTCTTCGCTTCTGAGTGCAGAAGCGGGGAGCTGCCCGGGTTGCGGTCATTACCGTCACCCTGCCGCCGGCAGCAGCGGCCTCTCCCATCAGTGACATGAATGACAGTAATGATGCAGAACTACTGTAATTGCATTAATGATGGGTTGTGGCACAGTGAGTATGTTAGCGTTAGCGCAGATGTGTATAGCAGTTAAGGGTCCAGGGAGCATGTGCTAGTGGAGGAGACACATCACCATCATGTACGACACACGGGGCTTCATGAGGAGATCGGCAGTGCACGAGGAGATCGGCAGTGCATGTTTGTCTTGTGATGCGTGCGCGCGCACACACACACACACACACACACACACATGCACATGCACATACATGCTTTCAGACTGGGTTTGAGCATAAATGTCTGCTCTATACTTTCTTTTCTCTCCAGTTGTGAATGAAGGTTGGCATTTACTTCAGCGTGTGAATGCTATCTCCATGAACACACGAGACTGTTCTAAAGTTCACTGTGCATTCTCTGTAATTGCCTACCTTCAACACTTTTTTTTGTGTTGCTGCAGAGACTGATCTGCAATTGGAAGTAATGCGTTGCCTTCGGAACAATCACGCTGCCTCAGTTGTTTACATATTGAGCAAAACAGTGCACTTTTGTGTGGTATCCAGGTCCCGGTACAATAAACATCAACTGAGGTCTGTTCCCTGCATAGTGTGCGAGAGAACCTGCCATCAGTGGCAGTCTGTAGATAATCTATCACTCCGTTGTGCAGGCATGTGGCTGCCAGGCGGAGGGGGGACGGGAGGCGTGGTATTAGAGTCGGACGATAAACGGCTCGGCGCTTTAGTGAAAGTGCTTGAGCGCTGAGAAGGGCTGTCAAAGAGAGCACAAATGCCATCCGTATATCTGCAGGCTTGACACTGTGGAACAGGTGAACTCCTCCCCGTTCCTTTGCCCCTGGTCCCTGCCCCGGGGGTTTCTATGGTGGTCCCACCTCCCCCGTCCTTAGACAGAGCCCATGAGCCTGTGACACACGTTTAGCAACCCGCAGCTGCCGCGGTGATCTAAAAAAAAAATGAAAACCCTACCCATCATAACGGACGTCGGCCCCTGCACGCCTTTCTGGGCGGCGGGACGCGTGTTGTGGGAGACGGGCTCACTCTGCTGGGGGACGGCGATGGCACTCCTGTACGGCTTCACCGTGCCGCGGCGCTCCACTGCACAAATGTTTTCAAACATGATTAAAAGTTGATTATCCTTCATTAGGTATTTCCAACTGCACGCGACAGGCTGTGAGAGAAGCCACAAATTGTATGGCTATATCATCCTTGGAGAAAAAGCCCATTTCATGAAATCTTTTTCATTAATTTAAGCTAAATGAATGGCCCTTTATTAATCACAGACTCGCTAGAATCCTATTAGAAGGTAACATTGTCCCTAACATAATTAATATGTATCTAGGTTGTTATTGCAAATGAATTATTAGGCTGTTATTAATAGGTCATTACTGTCTGCACGTTTTCTCCCCTTCGATAATATGGGGTGAGCAGCTTTGCAGATTTTGTTCCATTAATGTCGGAGCACATCCGTTTTTAATGGATACGGAGTAGTGTGGAATGTAAGTGACGTGGCTGTAATTGAACTGCTGGGCCACTTGCGTAGGAGTGCGGGGGGGCGTTCACGTGGGTGAGGTGACAGGGAGACACTCCTGCTCGTCCTCCAGAAATGATGCACGCTGTCAGGAGGGCCCGTGGTGATTAAGAGCAACTGATGTTTGGCCTTTGCGGTGGACAAAAGGGAATTACTTAACTGAGGAGCAGCTCACGATCCGGCTAGATTAAGGCCGTCTGAAATTTGGGAGTTTCAGGTGGGCGCCGGTCGGCGGTGGGCGTGAGGTCACTTCATCGCGGTGCATGCATGTGCCGGGCCATTCGACACAGAAGGACCCTTTTAGGAGTCATTTAAGCATGCGGTTTTATCAATGCCGCTTCTCTTCTGTATCTCTGCTCCACAGAAACATCAACAGGGCTCCCTGGAAACCAAAGTCTACCTACGTACCCATATATATATATATATATATATATGAGAATAGCCACACACACACACACACACACACATACACACACATGAATAGCGCCCTGGGTTCAATTCAGGCAGTACGGCCTTCTTCACGAGGGAGGTATGCTCACTGTTCTCGACTCCCAGGGATGGGGTAATGTCTTTAGATGATGTTCAGCTCACTGCCCTCCCGACAGAGGCAACGTGACGCTGAGCCGCATGTTTAACGAGGCAAAGCCGCTTCTTCTGTGCCAGTATTTTTGAACCTGAGATGTCACCAGGGGTGGAAGGCTGGTGGGAACACAGCTGAGCCACTGCACCGATGAAATCGTGCTATTTCCGTCCATCTCCTCACTGCACTCGCTGTCCAGCGTTTGCAATCTCTCCGTAACTTGGAACTCATGCGTTCAGAGAGGGAGAATACGAGTAACTTAAGGTGGGACAAAACTGAACTGAGTCTGGTCGTCACGGCAAGACTCGCGGGGGCTGGAGTCGAGGCTAAGCCCCGAGGCGCTGCTTCCCAGCCTGGGTCTCTCAGCCCCCGGGGCATGTCGCCTCCTGACGATCTCTCCGCTGCGTTAGGCGCAACTAGAGGTGATGTGAGAGGCCGTCTGGAATTGGGACGCGACGTCCTGCTCGCCTACGTCCTCCAACCGGCCCCATCACACTCCATCAGCCCGTATTGGGGCTCATGAGCTGAGAGTGTTTCAGCCACTCCTGAACTAGAACCAACGCTCGCCCCAGCCAGGATGGATATTTCATCAGGTCATATAATATAGAGGAGTCTTAATGGACTACTCATCACTGTTACTGAGATGACATACAGCTGCAGGCCAGCTCCAGAGATGATGCTGCAGACACAGACCTGCCACCAGCCTGGCACTTCTCCTCGGACACACACGGGCGCGCGCGCACACACACATTAATACACAGCGTGCTCAACACAGGAAATAGGCCCCAGTTTATCTGTCTTCAGAGTGTTTTACTGCCACACGGACCACGACCAGGCGTGAGTGATGACGGACACTTAAGAGAGGACGGCTCCCACTGGCTCCTGACAGCCTGTCACAACAGCCCGGCACTGGTCACTTAAGCTTATCAAATGACCAGCAAAGGCGAATCTAAAGATAGCAAATGCACACTAGCTGCAGTATTAAGCTTTAATTTTACTCCCCTTTAATCATGGATTTGGGGAATTGAGGCTCTGACCAGACCTACTGTATATTTAATATAACTTTGACAAAGTCTTCATTCAGACTCCCAGACCATAATGAAGTTAATACAACATTATCAATATGAATAACCTATATCTATCAAATGTATGGTTTTAATTTCAAAAGCCAAAGCTAATAGCATTAGTCAGCATTAAAAATGTTTTAGTGTGGCCTTGCTCGGTGTCGCCACGGGCATTCTCTTAGATACTTCCAGTACTGTCTAATAGTGGACTGATCAATACTAGTGCTAGACCTCATTATGTTCCTGTCAGAGGTCATGGCGTTCACAGCACACACTCTGTTACTGGTGCAGAGGTCACCTGGATCACCAGTGCAGAGTGGAGGAAGCTTGCGTGTGCGCTGAGCGCTTTCATCTCCGAACGCACCGAGCCAGCAGCCTGGAGCTTGTTTGCTCATTGTTTCAGAGGCGTTTGGCAGCCGCGAGCTCCTGACCTACGTCCGCCGTACGCACTCCTGTAGGCAAACCGCACCACTGCTTAGTGAAATACACGTTTGCACGCAAGTTCACGGAAACCTCACGCCTCGTCACGAAGCCGGCGTGGTTGCTTCTTTCGGCTGGCTGAGTTACCGTCATTTGTTTCACGTTCGAGTGCCCGAGATGCACACGCCCATCCGCACGCCCTTGCAATGCGTATCTTTTGTAATCATGTCGCATTTCCCTGTTCCTGACGCTGTGCCAAAGCTGGTTACAGTGCAGGACCGACTCTGAGGGGCAGGCGTGCGTCACAAGCCCCTCCCATCTCTTCATCGCCGTCCTCCTCTTCTTTAATAGAGGATATTAGCACCGCATCTGTTGCAGAGCAACCAGTTGCCAGCTAATCTCTTCCGTGCCCGGCCCCCCGCCCGCACCAATTGCTCTTTATGGCCTATAAAGGCGTGTGGCATGTGACGCCGTTCGTGATTTAGGGCTGAGCTAGTAAAGACGCCCCCTCGGCGGCCCTTTGCCATTATCCTAATTGAAGAAGGAGCATCAGCGTAATAACGGCATGACAACAGGCCGCCGTTGCGCCGGTAATAACGCGGAAGTGGGGCGGCCGCTCAGGGCGTTCCCGAAGCCCGGCCCCCGCTCACGCCGCCTCATTGACTCTGCGAGAGGAGCGCTTCCCCTCTCAGCGCCGAGATTAGGCAGCCAGCAGGGGGCGGCTTGGTCTCTCCATATGCTGCGCCGCCGGCAGCATCGTAAAGAGAGGCGCTGCAAGATAGTTGGATATGGGAGTGCCGCTCCAAACACAGCGTTTCACATTCAGAGGTAAAGTGGAGTCGTTATGTAATGTAGCGCGACTCCAGACAACCTAAGTGTTTCGTTTGTTTGCCCCACCGCTCTCCTCTACATGGAGTCTGGCGGAGGCTGAAGAACTGCAGGCACTGATCAAATCATGGCTTTCCCGCGGAAATCACAGGCTTCTTGGACACAAAACAGAACCGAGGAGAGGGAGAACGCCAAGTAAAAATGCATGTCGTTCGTCAGGGTCTGCTACATCTCCCTGCGGGGCCAGAGAGTTGAGGAGTGAGTCAAAATGACAGGCTGTTGATGTCGTTAGATTAAAAAAAAGTTGGGTTTTTTTTACAGCTGTCTCAAATGTTCATGCGGTATATGAAGACACGGCACGGTTGTTGTTGGGAGTTATATATCAGACCTGCAGTGGCTCTCGCGAGGTGCATTTCTCTGCCATGAGAGGGTAATATCCACCCTGAGCTGGGGCCACGGGGCCACTCCACACTTTATACCTTTCACTCACCAGTCTGGCATGTAATTGAAGCTTGCCAAGCAGGTACAGTGGCTCTTGGCTCAGCAGCACGCACCCAAGAGCTCCCCGGATGGAGGTCAATCCAATGTCACCCCCAAGGAAGATGCATACATACATATCTGGTAACATTCAGCGGTGGCTATCAAAAACAACCAAGCTACCACAACTGCTGTCAGGCCAGTAAGGCAGAAGCTCTAGAAACACCTTTGTTATAGATTTTAAAAGCATCCTTGGACAGAGGGAAGTGGAGAGAAATGAGCGACTCTGAAGTGGTTGGTGGTTAAATGGTCCTGTGCAGCCTGGCCTGCTTTTAAAGCCCAGTACTACCTAGCGCCGACTCTTCACCAGGGTTTCTGGATAAGTAATAAAAAGGAAGGACTCTCCTTCATCAGGAGGTCCCTCGGTCCCTTCATCAGGAGGTCCCTTGGCGCAAATATCTCTGGTCTGCCGTTTAGATCGCAGCTTCAAATTTGTGTCCTATTTCTGGAAGTCTGCCATTTTAGTGTGGAAAGCTTGCAGGTTTGAAGTTTATAGAACAGACATCAAGTTTCATACTGAAGCGCAGGGAGGAGCAGCGTTAATTGGTTGCGTCAACGATCTGCCTTTAGCAGGCTTCTCGGGGTGAGGCTCGGACTACGCGGTTATAAGCTGAGGGCTAAGCCTTTTCGCAAAAGGTAGAACCTTTCTGCTCTTGGAAATGACATTAGCAGCCATTTCTCAGGCACTGTGGAGATACCTGATTAGCTGGGGCATTGCTAGACTGAGTCTAATCTGAGTTTCACAGGCTAATGTGTCTGTATGCCTGTGGACATCTACCTGCGAAGACACAACACTAAGAGCTAACATGCTCGGTCTGAGCCTCTCTATGGCTCACCACTGCTACCTGGTTTTCATTAAACAGACCAACGTGTCATACTTTGCAGGTTTTTAGGCCTTGTCCCTGTGCGTCCTGTGATCCATGTGGTCAGGGTGGAGGAGTTCCATGGGAAGGCAGGGAGAAGTCTGGTTTATTGCTTCCATTAGGGACAATGTGAGTCTAATCCATCATGTTAGGAGTCTAATGATCGCCTGCATTCATCCCAGCAGGCCTGGGCTGTCGGCAGGGGAGGCGCAGACCAACGTTCAGCTTTTGAGCCTATTTGTCTTTGCCGGGACATCCAATCGCAGTCGGGGGGATGCACGTTCTGTCCGCTAGGCTAGAGGACAGGGAGAGGAGGTGGGCGTCGGGCACAGCGCCTCGGAGGCCGAGTTAGACTGAGGCAGACGGAGGCAGGCCAAGCATCCACTGGAGTCAGCTGAGAGTTTCTTCGCTCTAGCATACAGACTACACTTGCAGCCCAGATTCCAGCTAACGTTAGCTTAGACGCGTTTGAAAAAGAATGCAGCTAGCCGCAGCGCTGTGAGATTTTCACGCTTGCCTAACATGCCTCTGTTGCTCGCTGTCTGTCTGATGTCTGCCTCCCACAGCGTTCGTGTTGAGCTGCAACTTCCCTGAGCGGCCGGCCTACGGGGACGTGTCTGTGAGCAGTCTGCATGCCGGAGGACAGGCCTACTTCTACTGCTTCACAGGCTACCAGCTGCAGGGCCCGTCCACGCTTACTTGCCACAATGCCACCACGCCCTACTGGAGCGGGAAAGAGCCCCAGTGTCTGGGTGAGTGAAGAACCCATCAACATAGGCGTCGGTTATTCTTTGTATTTGTTTGTTTGTGCGTCTGACTTTGTGCAGCAGCGTTGAGTCATCAGGTATTGAAAACAATAGTGACCTGTATTTTAACCCTATACTGTACTATCCTTAGCTTCTTATTAGCTTTTGTATCGTGAGGAGTCCTGTCAATCAAGCTAACTGCAGCCTCCTCAGCCGTGCTTATTTACAGTACTGCAGCGCAGTGCTAGAGGGGCTTGCCAGCAATTATGTTCTCTCCAGCGTGCTCGGAAACGCCCACAAGACTTCGCTCTGGTCTGTTGCATTACTGTTCTGCGCTTCAGACTTTTTCCCAGTGCCACACACCACTCGGAGCGCCGTGTGTAAATATTTACACACAGGTGTAATTTAACCTGACTTGAGAGCCATTCACCATACTCCCACTTCCTCCTTCTCAAATGTTAATTGGGGTTTGATCATTGATTTTGGCTGTAATGGTATTAACCGCTGTGCGCATGCCAGCAGGTGGTGAATATTAACAACTGCCCCCCTTAAGGCAGCCCAATGCAACAGCCTGACAGACAAGCCTGCCATCTTCACTGCATAAATAAGGACTTTTTGAGAGTACAAGAGAAGCAGAGACAGAGAGGGAGTTAGAGAGAGAGAGAGAGAGAGAGAGAGAGAGAGAGAGAGAGAAAGTGTGCCCCAGGGCCACGGAGACTTTTCCTTTTGCATAACAAACAGGCAGGCATCTTGCATTCCAAAGAGCTCCCCTCCCCAAAGGTGCCCTGTTTTGATGACGGAATTCGTTTATTTGTTTGGAGCTGTGGCGGTGGCAGTATGAGTGGAGAACAGGCGGTGCTGGCCTGGGTCTGAGGAGAGGAGGCTGAGCGCAAAGTGTAAGCCGCGCACCCGCACGGCTCAGCCGGCCTGCCAGAGGATGTCTGTAGATCAGCACGGATCCGGCCCGTTCCGCCCTGTCCAGCCGAATAACCTCCACACGAACCACCCGGACACGCCCCCTCCTCTTGCACCTGCCACTCTGCCAAGGCTGACAAGGGCCCTTTCTCGCTGTTGAAATTCGCAGTTTGGACGCCTGAAGGATTTAATGGTCTCCCCGTGTATTAGACAGATTTTCTCACACTTGCTTGCATTATTTGGTTCAGAGGGATCATCCTGGCTGACGCATCCACCCATTTTAAGGGCTGTTGGGGTTTTGCCTGAAGTGAAGGGCGTTCTGTTGATTGGCCAAGCGAGGGTTCTTGGTGGTTGGCCGTGTCTGCTCCTCGTGTTCTGTGTCTCTGTGTCGTCTTGACGTCTCGCCCGCTCCTCTGTCCCGGACACAGCGGCGTGTGGGGGGATGGTGAAGAACGCCACGCTCGGCCGCATCGTTTCCCCCGGTTTCCCTGGCAACTACAGCAGCAACCTGACGTGCCACTGGGTGCTGGAGGTGGCAGACGGCCAGCGACTGCACGTGCACTTTGAGAAGGTGGCGCTCGCCGAAGACGACGACAGGTCAGCATGCACACTCGCTGACACACTCATGGATGTACATGTACACAGACACACACACGCACACACAGACATGTGTATGCACATGCACATGTAGATATGCGGAACACACACACATGCACCAACACGCTGCACACACTGCTTTGACACAGTGATTGTCCCTGTGATGTTATAAGAAAGACAGTTGAACAAACTCAAGGTGCCATTATCACGTGGGTGTTCTTTAGTACTGACACTCTTTAGTTACACACCTGGAGTCCCTCTTCAGAATCTCAGCTTCTCCTTGAAGGAAAGCACTTGTGAAACTGTGTGTGTGTGTGTGTGTGTGTGTGTGTGTGTGTGTGTGTGCGCGTGTATGCGTGTGTGCATGCATGTGTGTGCATGTGTTTGTGTGTGTGTGTGTGTGTGTGTGTGTGTGTGTACTCCTGTTTGAGTGTGTGGTGAGTAAGTGTGTGTGCTCAAAAATTTCCATCATATATTTCAGCTCTTTTAAAATTATTTTTGAATAATCAAGTCTCTAGTGATAATGCGGGGCCAATCTAGGGCTTCTTTCTGTTAGTAATATTTTTATTAGTAAAATTTGTATTAATTTTATTAGTGGTAGCCACCATTTCTGCAGGCTGTGCTAACAAATGGAATTTTAATGAGGTCACATGCTGCTCAGCTCTTCAGAACGGTATCAGGCAGTTCTTCTGTAAGCTGCCAGAAGACCCTGGAACTCAGCATTACGTATCGGCTGCCAGCTGGACTGCCTTGGTTTGGGGTTGTCTTGTTAATGTGTGTTCTATCACCCAAAAGGTTGCTGATCAAAAACGGGAACAACATCGACTCCTCGACGCTCTATGACTCGTACGAGGTGGAATACCTACCCAATGAGGGCGTTGCCAGCTCCTCCCGATATCTCTTCATCGAGTTCACCAGCGATGGTTCGGGCACCAACACGGGAGTGGCTATCCGCTTTGAAGGTACGCATGGCGTCTCCCGGACACCCATCTTGCGCCCTGCTGCTGAGCCCTCTTCCCATCTCACAGGGCAGAACGCCAGCACGTCCTGCCATGCTGGATTGGAGAAGCTGTGTATTGGCCACGATGGCTCATGAGGGGAGCTGGTCTGTTTTCCTCCTGCTTCAAGAGCTCTCTGCAGCAGACTGTGATTGCTCCCTGCCCCCTGTGATTGCCCCATACCCCTGTGATTACCCCATACCCCTGTGATTGCCCCCTGCCCCCTATGACTCCCCCATACCCCCTGTCAGGGCCCTTACTCCCTGTGATTGCCCCCTGCCCCCTCTGATTGCCCCCTGCCCCGTGAATGCCCCTAGCCCCATGCTTGACCCCTACCCCATGTGATTGCTCCTTGTATTGTCCCCTATCCACAGTGATTGCCCCAGCCCCCTGTGATTGCCCCAGCCCCCTGTGATTGCCCCAGCCTCGTGTGATTGCTCCCTGTGATTGCACACTGCCTGAGGTGCCACTCTGTCACTGTATCTCACTTGGGTTGCTCCTCCTCAGAGCAGCACAGGTTTTCCCTGAGGACTGTGCAAGCCGACCTGTGCGGCACTCACTAGGTGAGGCCTGGTCCCTACCTGCCTCCCTGCCTCCCTCTCTGTCTGCCTCTCTGTCTGCCTCCCTGCCTCCCTCTCAGAGGGAGCAGAAACACCCTGTGAAAAGACACTGGAGAGGTTGGAGACTCCCCACCACATCTCTCCTGCTCACCTCTTCCTAGCCTCCACCCAAAATGGGGGCATTGCTCAGAACAGCAGGGTCAATGCAGCCCACCAGGATCATTCCAGGTGATTCAGGGCTCAGACCGTGTTTACCCGGGACACTGGCTCACATGGGAAACTGTGCTACTCCCCAGCATCGTTATCCAATCAGACAGCTCTAATCTTGTTTTGCACGGCTCAATGGGATAACGATATGTGAGCTAACATGCCTTTGCGGTGACCTTTACCAGTGACATGTCAAATAAATGGCAAATAAATACAATTTTAAAAATAAACAGACAGCGGCAGAGTGTGTGTAGCCGCTATTCCGGCTGCACATGCAGAACACGGCTCGTAGAGCACCACGGTCGTTTACCTTCTCCTGAACATGCTCAAGTTTAACAAGGGCTAATCATACTGATTTATCTCAGATATTGACACAGATCCATGTAATGGATTACATAATCACACCATGTTCTGGAGAGGTTTGACCAAATATGCACAGAGCTTTACTGTGGCATAGTGCTGTTAGGTTAGATAGGTCTAACATGTTGAAATAGTCTCTGAAATGTTTAAATCATTATGAACATAGGATTAGGGATCAGCCGTCTAATTTCCTTTTTTTTTCTGCCATACATTATTCATATATGCTACAGAGAATTCATTTGAACACCAAATCACGCTAAAGCGCAGGCTTGATTTGAAGCTGCACAAGTTTTTTTGCATTTCCGTCTCCAATCCCAGCAATCTCTGTGGAAGGCTTTTAAACGACGGTGGCTGATGAAAATGAATCAATTACTCTTGTGTGGGTGTTGAGCAGACCGAGCCAAGGCAGAGGCCTGAATAATGGATGTGGGAAAAGGTGGGCGGGTGCTGGGATCGAAAGTGCCGCACCGTGATTGGCTGAATGGCTCGTGAGAGCTTCCGAGGGCGGTGAGGTGTAACCTATAGAGCGTGGAATGCCTCTAACCCAGCTGCCCCATTGGCCTTATCGTTATTCCCGCCACCCACCCCCGAGGACTTTGAAATAATGGGGTTCATAACCTTGGAGGGACGACTGAAACCAGCAGTGATAACAAAGAAGGCAAACAAAGTAGAAAACAATATTTTTTTGTAGTAGTAGAGGTAATAATAATAACAATGACGATGATGATGATACTAATAACAAAGCAATAACCAAATGACAATACAAGACCAAAAAAGACAAGAAAGATTCCCCTGTTAGTGTATTATACTATATATACAATAAAAATCACTGTGTTATAGATTGGTGTGTGTGTGTGTGTGTGTGTGTGTGTGTGTGTGTGTGTGTGTGTTAGTGTATTATACTATATATACAATAAAAATCACTGTGTTATAGATTGGTGTGTGTGTGTGTGTGTGTGTGTGTGTTAGTGTATTAAACTATATTTACAATAAACATCACTGTCTTATAGATTGGTGTGTGTGTGTGTGTGTGTGTGTGTGTGTGTGTGTGTGTGTGTTAGTGTATTAAATTATATTTACAATAAACATCACTGTCTTATAGATTGGTGTGTGTGTGTGTGTTAGTGTTAGCACATACAGCATTCATGGAGAAGCTAACATAAGTGGAGTGGTTATGTGTCCGTGTTGTGTTTGGTGCTTGTTAGTGGAATGACTGACATACGAGGACACTAAGTGCTGTCTGGGTTGTGTTAAATTTGGTGGTTTTGTTTTTTATAGATACTGAAAGCCTTTCCATTGCTTTTATAGCATGTAAGCCAATTTTTCAATTGATTGATATTAATTTAGTTATATTTCCACTTCATTTACTTGTGATGTAGCACCACACACAGTTACTGTTCACTTCCATTGCTGACATTGCTGACATGTTGATGATGGGTTAGCGGGGTGGGTTGGTCCAACAGTAGAATTAACTGATTAGTAAAATGTTGCCAGGGGTGGTTGAGACTGTGTTCTGTGTGTGTGTGTGTGTGTGTGTGTGTGTGTGTGTGTGCGCGCGCGCATGTCCTCAGCATTTGCGCCAGGCCATTGCTACGAGCCCTTCGTCAAGTATGGTAACTTCACCAGCAGTGACAGCACTTATCCGGTGGGCACAGTAGTGGAGTTCAGCTGTAACCCTGGGTACACTCTGGAGCAGGGAGCCGTCATCATCGAGTGCATGGACCCCGACAACCCACAATGGAACGAGACTGAGCCTGCCTGCAGAGGTGTGTGTGTGTGTGTGTGTGTGTGTGTGTGTGACTAAATAATGAGATTTTCCCCTGCCTCTAGAGCCTCCACACCGCCGCGTCTACGTTTCTGCCGGAGTGAAGAGCTGCCACGTGCTCCATAAGCAGGTGCAGAGGTTCCGTAATGAGCACAGTGGATCCTTTTAGTGCTGTTGCTCCGTAATCCGCTTCAGCTCACGTCACCTGGCGGCCGTACGGAGCCCTCAGCCACAGCCGGAACCTAATACAGCACTAAAAGCATCCAGACATTCATGCGAGCGGCCCGGAGTTAGAAAGCTGAAGGAAATACTGTAAACGCAGAATCCCCTCTCCACACACACACACATGCACACGCACACACACACACACGCACACACACACACACACACACACACGCACACACACACACACACATAGAGTGCATGCTGCCATCTTATCTGCCTCTGTGCTGGAATGCATCACTCAAACCACACAATGGAATTTGGATTGAAAGGATTTAATCGCACAGGCTGCAGCAGAGGGTCAAGACAGCACTTTCTCACTTTCAGAATGGGCTTCCACTCGGCTAGGCTGGACCGCCGGCGCAGAAGGGAAGAGGCGCGGTGTGGCACTGGTCACACACCCGTGTCAGGGTGATCTCCCAGGCAGGGTTTCCCTATACACACCCTGGGCTGACTGCCTCAGACATGTAGTCTTCCCCAGGCCATGGACCCCAGCTCGCTCTAGATGGAACTGTGAAGTGCTGAAACCTTTTGAATAACTGTGTTTATTAAACAGTTTTTAATGCGTTTTATATTGCTGATTTGCATGCATGCTTTCGTGAATGTGTGCGCGCATGCGTGTGTTTTGTATGACCCATTTCAGCGGTGTGCAGCGGGGAGATCACGGACTCCGCGGGAGTGGTTCTCTCTCCTAACTGGCCCGAGGCCTACGACAAGGGCCAGGACTGCATCTGGGGCATCCACGTGGAAGAGGACAAGCGCATCATGTTGGACATCCAAGTGTGCGTACCCCTTCCGGTCCTTGGGATGCTGCCCTGCTCGTGGTGGTCAGCCCCCAGATCGGGCTGGCGTCCCAATGCTCGTTACTGAAAGCTCATTAACTCGCCACCCCGTGCTTACTTGCAGTGACGTACTTTGCAGTCACTGTTTTTGTGATACAAATGTTCACATTACAGAAGATCTTTGAGCGATGGAGTGTACTCTCATAAGAGCCCGCAACCTTGGAACAGGGACCAAGATTGCATTCTCTTCTTCTTTTTGTCTGTCCTTCCCCGTGTGTAAGCAGTGCATCATTCCATTCCCGCAGGTTCATTTGCTCTGTGTACAGAATTTCAGAGGCAGCAGCTCTATAATCAGACCTACACCTTCACGGCATGCAGGACGACATACCATCTGTAAACTTAAGGCAGGATACAAACAGGACGCAAATACGCGCCCAGCATGTTTTCCACACAGCGTGATAAATGCAGTAGATACATGTGTTAAAATGTACCCAGCGTCGCTCAAGGTCAACGCAGGAAATGTATATGTAAACATCAGCGTCGGGTTTCCGATTCCACGTCCCATAGGCGCACGGCAACGTGCAATGAGCAAGGGCGTCGTCACTAGCAGACGGGCGGCACTGCAAAAATAACATCGCAAAAAATTTCATAGAAACAAAGCAGCAGTAATTGTATAAACTAAAGCGTATTATGGCACAGGAGCAGGTGTTTCTGTTTTGTTTTTGAAATGACACGTCTTGAGGGTGGAGAAGGAGCCTGACAGCTAGAGCTGTTCAGACAGAGCCGCCGTTGGCTGTGTTAACGACGCGCTCTGTTGGCTGAGGTGCGGGTGCTTTGATTCCCCCTCATCCGACTGCGGAGAGGTTGGCAGTTTGTGGCCAGATGGTGGATGACGTCGTGCACGAGGGCACATGCTTTGTGGCAGCAGCAGACGCTGCAGATATTCAGTCCATGCTAACCGGTGAATTGCTGTACCGCGTTCAGCCACAGATCATCTTGGTAGGATACCGTCCCTGCGTGGAGTGTGCTTCTGGAGTCCCTGCGTGGAGTGTGCTTCTGGAGTCCCTGCGTGGAGTGTGCTTCTGGAGTCCCTGCGTGGAGTGTGCTTCTGGAGTCCCTGTGTGGAGTGTGTTTCTGAAGTCTTTCTGTGTCTGTCTCTGCATGGGGACCCCTTTTCACGGTTCTGGAGTCTGATCCCCTGCTCCGGCTCCTCCCCTGACTAATACAGTATCCAATTGCCTCTTTTTCTGTCCAGAAATATCCGCATGAATCAAACGTGGCGGATTTGTTAGGCCTGCTCGTTTGTTTTCAGTTCGTCTGTCGGATCCGGTTTTCTTTTCTTCCTCAGACATCGGCTCGTGCGTCTGGTTGTGAGATCGCGCCATGGTTGTTGGCCAAGCCCCACTCCCAGACTTCCCAACGAAGCGAGCAGACCTTGGCCACCCTCTTTGTGATTGTGCTATGCATCTGATGAAAGCGTTCGATTGCCTAACACTTGTCTGGTGTCATCTCCTGGCTGGAACTTGTTGTGTAGGCATTTCAAAAAACAAAAAAAAGTTTGATCCTTGAGCTAGTTCTAGATGTGATGCATCATGTTTAACTGCTGCGGTTAGGCTTATTATCCAGAGACAGTTGGGGGCCGTTTTGAAATCAAAGCTGCATAATGTCAGCGTCTCCGTTTCTCTGCCCCTGTTTAAGAGAAGACGGCATCTTCACATTCCTGTTTCATTTGGAACGAGGAACAGTTTGTTCGGTTTGTTCCGCTCAGACTCCTCAACTGTTCTTCACATCCAGACACACTTTGCTCAAAGTAACAAGCCTGACTAGATCATCATGTCTTCTTCGCAAATATAGCTTGTTAAGGAAGCTAAAAGCCAAAAATGGGAGTTGGAACAAGCAAGACGAAAGAACAGTGTGTCCATGAGTAAGAGGGGCGCTGAAGTAGCTGCAGACAAAGCTTAATAATAAACTTCATGGAAAGCCCCCTTTTTTCATTTTTACAAAGGTGGAATCAATTATGCGTAGCAGAGGAACGAGTGTCAAGTGTGATTGTTGGGTGAGGCTCCACAACGCAAGGCCCTGCTGTGGCCGCCCCGATAGATTATTTGTGCATTTGGGAATTAGGTGCATTAATTAAGATTCGCTCATTTGCATATGTTTCCTCTTGCTTTCATCTGCCCTCCACTCGCCCCTCCCTTCCTCCCTGTAAGTTCCACAGCTTTAGTGCCTCCACTGTGCGGCTCTGTGTAATAAATGGCATTCTGGATGTTTTGCAGGGGAAGCTGCCAACATAATTAATTCCCCGTTCATTTGTTGGGGTATGAGCTGGCGAGAGAGAAGCTGCAGCACGGAGGCTCCGCCTTCTCCATCTGTTATAAGAGCCGACTGTCAAAATATGCCGTGTACGTTAATGCAGAATGGGCGGAGTCAGCACAGTTATGCGTAGGCCCCAGTCCCCCAGTATTTGCATGACATACCAAGCAGCCAGTCAGAGGCCAGTTTGGAGAAAGAAGGGGCAGGGCTTGCTGACAGGTCACCCCGTGTCTGCGTGCTGCAGTTCAGTGCTGGGTCACTGAGTATCCCCCCCCACACACACACCACTTTTCATCTTCATATAACCAAATTACTCAATCAGCATATGGTGCATCATCATTCAGGCAAAAGTGACAACTATTAATGTGGAAAAAAATGATCGGGAGGGGTTCGCCCCAGCTGTTCGGCTGGGAAAGGCTGGAGAGACGCAGGGGGTTAATAAGGAATCTAGGAACATTCTGGATGTGAAGCAAACTCTTTTTCCTCATCCAGGCAGGCTGGGGCTTCTCGTGCCGAGCTCCAGGTGCGCCGCGGGTTTGCTGCAAGGCTCTAAGAACACTTTACCCTGGTAATGAGCGCGCGCATGCTACCCTCTAATCATCCATCAGCACACCCCACACTCGCAATTACCCGAGAACATGGAGCGCAATGACGGCTGATTAATTCATTTAGCCGTGGCGCTGTCGGTGGGGGGTGCTGGGACTCCGGAGCGGTGAGGTTGGGCGGCGGGAAGCACAGGTGTCAGCTGGCACACCTGCGCGCCGCCTGACTCAGGCACAGACATGAAACCAGGGAGACTGGGCGCAGTGGAGCAGAGCAGACTCCTTATGGCCCTGATATGGAACCGATGCGGCCGAGAGAGCCCCCTGCTGGAGGTGTAGCGCATAGCTGCACGAAAATTAATCGACCCAATGATCTGGATTTTAAAACTTTTAAAGAAGACAAACCACTTTGATTTGTTGGGCCTCTGTGTCATATATTTAACCAAATGGAATGTGTTACCATAAATCTTTGAAATTGGGATATCAGGATGTTTAATTTGGGGTTAGTAGAAGCAATATATTACATCTTTTTTTGTGGTCCTGATTTTTTTAAAAAGATTTATTCCTGATTCATATTTCAAATACTTTTCTTTCTGTCTTTTTCTTTCTCTTTACTGTTGGCTCAGATACTTTGCATTGTGTGCTGAGTGTGCGTGTGCGTGAGAATCGTACGTTCCAGTGTGCGCACGTGTGCGCTAACCCTCCGTGTGGCAGTTCTTGGCAGGCAGGTGATAACTCAAGCCTCTCTTATCCCTTCAGACAGCAGGCCCAGACTCGGGCCAATATTTAACTTCCTAATTAAAAAAGAACAAAAACAAAGAAACTCATTTCTCTCCTTTATTTGAACAAGCATCATGCCACTGGGTCCCTCTGATAATGTTGACAAGAGAAAGGAAAGTTTAGCTACTTGTGTTTGCCTGCCGCTCAGCGGAGCCGTGCCTGTCCGGCAAGGTTCCCTGCAGCCTGCCTGTTCCCATCTCAGGCCGTCACGCTAACTTGGAATTAGGTCCGTTTTAAACGCATGGCTTCGGTCCAGAGACCCTCTGTAATCCTCCAACTCACCATTGACTTTCATTTCCTGCGCTCTGCCTCCCACACAGTACCGTTAGTTGCAGTCCGAGCCTATGAGTGGTTCAACTGTTGGTTAACGCGCCTCCTGTACAAGTTACGCGTGGATTTTACTGGAGTTTATTTAATTGCTTTGGGGTTGGTTTTTTTTTTGCATTGATTCAGGCGGACTGGTGTGTGAAAACGTGTGCGGGTTGGCCGTGTGCCTTCGGGTGCTCTAAGCCACACACAGCTACGCTCGCCTGCTTGCGCGAGTCGTGCTCGGGTGGGAAAGAAGTCCTCGGCTTAGCACGCAGGCAGCAGACGGATCCTGGACGTCTGCATTTAGCCAGAGCAGACAGACAGGTCCTCTTCAGTCTGAGCCCCGCTCTCCAGGCAAACAACGGAGATTCTACAAATCTGGAACGTTGACACTGCCGTCCACACTGAGATCTGAGACGAGCAACTGAAGTCAGAAAATCTGGCCTTTTTGTTGCTATGTTTTCAGGTTTCTAGTCTTCTGTTTTTCTTCTCCTGATGGAGGACAAATCCTGAGTGAGCGCCGCAAGTTTGATGCATTCAGTAGGCGTGAGGTGGCAGCTGCACCGTGAGCCAAGCTGAGGTTGGGTTTTTTGTTTGTTTGTTTGTTTGGTTGTTGTTGGGGTTTTTTTATTAAACAAAATGAAATTACTGGCAGCAAATAGAAAACATGATTGATTTTCTGAGCAGACGCGAGGCACGGCTACGGCGAGCCTCGTTGCACTTTATCTCAACAAACCTGATATGAGTCAACACGGGGTTTTTACACTCTGCGCGGTCCTCAGAGCAGATGAGGGGCTCCCCTGACTTCAACACGTTTCTCATGCAAAATGAGACGCGCAGGAGCGCTATAACAGAAATGGGCAGAGGGGCACAGATGCGTGGGAAAAATTGCTTGCCATTCGGGTGTGGGTGTGTGTGTACACGTCTTTACGTTCAGCTTTCACACTCGTTGAGCGGCCCGTCTCCACTTGGCTTCAGCACCACCCCTGTGCCTCATGCCACGGTGGAGCAAAGATGATTAATTATTCCTCTCTCTCCGTAATGAGTTCCATCACCGGCCACTTGTGATTAATTAGGGACAAATCTGAGAGTATGCGTATCACCTCGTTCTCGGACTGCCTCCATTATGTGCCGGTCTGTCGTGTGTCACTGAAGGTGAAAGAATTTCACCTGATTTTTATATATATATATATATATATATATATATATATATATATATAGTACAGTGTAGTTTATTAAAGCTGTTTTTTTTCTAGGCTTGTAGAACTAAATTTTTCGGGGCCCTTTTCTAAAAAAAAAAAAAAAAGATTATAGAATTTAATTTATCGAGGTTGATATTACGACTGACACGTGGTCTTTACTCCCCTGTCGGACATAAAAGGTAGAGGGCTGGGATTTGGTCTCCTTTGTTAAAGCTTCACCTGTCAGCCTTTCATTGGCACCGTAGGCTGTTCAGCGGGTCGTGTGAATCTCCAGAACATTCTCCTCATTTCAGTTTGCCTTTCCCTGCGAAACCACCTTCCCATGATTTATTAACATCCATCCACGAGACTAAGACAAACTGACAGGGAACTGCTGTCAGACATCAGATAAGGGGTTCGACATGGCCTCGTGAAGTACAGTAGAATGAGCCGCTATAGCATGAATAATTGCTGAGGTAATTGAAACTAGTTTGTTTTCGCAGCCATTGAAGTCGTACTGAAGGGAAGTCTAGGGTGAAATCAATCTTTTTTCATGCCTCTTCTCCCCTGAGATTGCTACAACTTGGTTATAGTTTGGGTTAACGCTGACGGGGGGGAACCGGGGAGAAATCGATTTTCTAGCTATTTCTGAACATTAGATAGGACAGGAGAGGAGCACAAACTAATAGTAGCCCACACGTTCCGGTAGCCACATCCTCACTGCGCTGTTGCCGGGGGCGGAGGGACACCTAGAGACCTAGCAGAATGTAGCATGCGGGCATGTTGTTTACTTTCTGTAAGGACATAATGAAAACAGTGGGGGACGTTAGAATGAAGAAAGTTGTTTTCCTGCTCGGAAGGCAAAAGACCATAGTGGTGAGATTGGTCCCGGCAGAAGGAAAAAAAAGTGAGCGAAAACAGGACCGAGAGGGGCGTGTGAGCAAGGGCCAGCTGCCGAGATGCTCACTGCCGCTCACGCAGGGCTGTGTCTCATCTGTCCACAGCCTGCACATGGGGAAGAACGACCTCCTGACCTTCTACGACGGAGACGACCTGACCGCCAAGATACTTGGCCAGTACAGCGGCTCACGGCCACGCTTCAAGCTCTACACGTCCACAGCCGACGTCACCGTCCAGTTCCAGTCGGACCCGGCAACCAACATCTACGGCTACGACAATGGCTTCGTGGTGCACTTCTTTGGTAAGGGGTGGGGGGGGGTCAGGCGCAAAGGTCTTTCATTAACTGTTCGTTAAAGGCTGTGGTCGAGGCGCACCAGGGACCTCTCCCCTCTCTGCCGCAGACCATCATTACTGTAGGACTGTGGGTGCTCTGGGTAGGGCAGGTCTGGGCTGTGAAGAGGTGGGGGATGGAGAGAAGGTAGGATGGAGAGTGCGACGCATCTCGCTTTTAACTGCAGCACACTTTTCTCCGGGATGGAGAGCAGGCTGCCATTCCATCAGTTCCTCCCCGGTGCTAAACTATAAAATTAGATCTGATAAGACATAACGAATTCCAAGCAGAGAGGGAGCACGGAGGCAGCAGAATACAGATGGAGCAGGGAGGGAGAGCACGGGAACCCATCACACCCGGTGTGGGAGTGGGAAAAATAGCCGTCTGCCACCTACTGCAGGTGCGTGGGGTTTGGCCTCGCAGGGCACGCACACGATTACCAGGTGTGTTTGTACTCATTAGCTGCCACAGCCCCACCGGCCTTGCCGTGATCAGAGCGGCGCCAGCTGACCGCCCGGCACCCGGCCTTTGACCTCCTTTCACACTGCCAGTCCGATGCCGTCTGGTTTAGCCCGCTGTGCTGCATCGGTGGTTTGTTGACGAATGTTTTGAGAAGCATCCAGTCTGGGAAATATATGGCTAGCTCCTCCTCTCCTTCACTCGCTTTTCTCAATCTCTCTCTCTCTCCATGCTGTTTTCTCTCTCTCTGTCTGGCTCTCTCCGAATTTTATGCAGAGGTCCCTCGGAATGACACGTGTCCAGAGCTACCTGAGATCGCGAATGGCTGGAAGACCACATCTCACCCCGAGCTGGTGCACGGCACAGTGGTGACCTACCAGTGTTACCCTGGCTTTGAGGTGGTGGGCACTGAAATGCTGATGTGTCAGTGGGACCTGACGTGGAGCGGAGACCTGCCCACTTGTGAAAGAGGTGACACACGTGCACACGCACACACACACACACACGCGCACATCAAAACCAAAATCCGTTTTTGTACAGCTCTGTAACCAACACAGAGTGGCCACTGATGGAGGACGATGCTGTGGGTAGCCTCTAGACTCTAGAGTTGTATTTCAGGCGCGGGCCCTTACGAGAGTCTCTCTCAAGCCTGTGCCAGTCCAGGACAGTGGCGAGAGATGCTGAGAAATGACCTGCATGCCTGGTTTGCGCGAGTCTCCTCAGACGGAAGGCACGATTTCGATTCACAGCCTCTTGGTGTCCCTCTCTCGCTCTCACACGCCCACTGATGCAGCTCACGACACCTTTTCATGCGTTGCTCTCGCACTTCTCAGCCGGCCCTGGAGAAGGGTGCGGGGGGGACGTACCGCCGCCGGCTTGTTTCATCACAGGCGAATTTGGGACGGTCGCGTGACTCTCCGTGACTAGAGACACCGGCGAACAGGGGATCAAACCTCGGAGCAGAACGGCATGAGCAGGCAGGGAGGACGTGGGAACCCTTGGTGCGGCTTCTGATGTCAGGTTGTCTTCCACCTGCTCCCCCTCCCTCCAGAACCGTCCTTGTGGGCTGCAGTGGGCCCGAGACAGGCTGCGGTAAACTTTTCATTAAGCAGCCATCCGTACTCATGGACTAAAGGACACAGACTTGCCCCCTCTCTCTCTCTCAGCCCTTGACCACTGTCCTTCCAAACAGCAGAGGCTGAGCGAGCTGTTGTGCTTCTGGCTTGCTGCCTTGGTGGGAACCAATCCAGGTGTGCAGCCAGAGGACGTGAAGCGTGAAGGACAGGGCACGTGCACTTTACTGCTCTGATAGGACCGTGCATTACGGACAGTAAAGTCCTTCTGCTCTAGGTCAAGCAATCCAACGAATATTCAGTGTGTGTAAACAAGCTGTCCGTTTGCCACCGGGTCTCAGGCCTGGTGGAAACCTGCAGTAACATATACAATCAGAATCGATTATCAGTCTTGTAAAGAATTTCCGTACCATGGCACCACTGAGCCTCGACTATGCATGAATGAGCATCAGGGGCTCTGTGGTTTGAGGGCAAAATGTGTATATAAGTAAACTGTGGGCTAATAAATCACAGTTGAAATGAGTCTCATTTATCATGACAAAGGGACTGGCTTGAGGAATAAATGTAGGGCGCTCTCAACAGCTACTTTCTAATAAATTATAGTTTGAAAAACAAGTTTTGCAATTAAATGTTTGCTGTCAACACCAGAGTCTCTCTGGTGTTCATGAGAAAATCTTGCATAATTGTGTCTGGTGGAAGTTCCATTTGAGCTTAAGACTCTATTACGGCTGTAGTCCTTTATCGCCACCTATTGGTGAAACCGAGTACTGCAAAGCATTTTGAATCATGGGTGCAAGCAGATACCAGCGTGGGGTGAGAGATCAGTCACCGTGCCATGCCCCTGAGAGGTTGCGCTTGCAGAATTTGGAACCACATAAACCTTCTAACTGGTGGACCAAGATGGCAAGAGCTTAAGACCAAACCAGTCAGCACGGTTGGTGTGTTCTGCTACACGCATCATTAATACCAGAATGATGTGTTCAACATGACGCATCCCAGCAACTCCTCATGAGCCATGGGAAGTTGGGAAGAAAACTACCTAGCTGTGTGTGTGTGTGTGTGTGTGTGTGTGTGTGTGTGTGTGTGTGTGTGTGTGTGTGTGTGTGTGTGTGTGCGCGCTTGTCAGTGCTCTCATGTCCAGACCCTGGTTTGGTAGACCACAGCCGCAGGGTGATGTCAGGACCGCGGCTCATTGTAGGCTCCACCGTGCAGTACATCTGCAATAAGGGCTACTCGCTGTCTGGCAACAGCCTCCTCTCCTGCTACCACCGGGGGTCCACCGGGCCCAAGTGGAGCGAGAAGCCGCCCAGATGTGTCCGTGAGTACCCCTAAGCCCCTGCAGGACGCCCTGCGATTCGTGGGCTGTATATCCACTGATATCCCAGATCTATTTTGTGATGCACTCGTTAAGTGTCTATTACTGCATTTTCCCGTGTGGATGGGTATGTGTGTGGGTGTGTATGCGTGGGTGTGTGTGTGTGTGTGTGTGTTTCTGTGTCTGTTCTACAGCTGATGCATATGAACCGTGCAGGAATCCCGGCACCCCTGCGTTTGGTGTCCAGGTCTCAGTGAAGCAGGTGTACCAGCCAGGAGAGACGCTGAGATTCTCCTGCCTCAGCAGTTACAAGCTCCTGGGGGAGGCGGTTCTGCGCTGTGTCCCTGCTCACCCCTCCAGGTGGAGCCACGCCCTGCCCGTCTGCAAAGGTAGTCTCCGTTCCTCACACCAGCTGGGCGCAGTAGGTCACTGCTGTTGACCTTCTTCTTTGTTTATCTATCTGTTTGTTTGTTTTTTCATGCCCTTCTCGCATCAGCAACGACTCTGGAGTACATAAATGAACGCAGGCTGGACGGTAGGAACCGGCTCTCTCACCTGTCTAAGATCTGTAGTGCTACGGTAAACGTCAGGCCGCGTGGAGAATTAACAACGCTATGTGTGGCCCACCGGGCACCCTGGAAGCCCTGCTAACCGGGCGCTTGTTTCTGCCCAGTCGCCAGGGCCGATTTCAGCATGGAAGGAGTCAACATGACCATCGCCGTCTTCATCCCCGTGGCGATTATCATGCTAATCGTCATGTCCATATACATCTACTATTCGAGGTAAGCTCGGTGGGCGGAGTCGGCGACGGCCTGTCCTGTTCGGCCGCCCGGATACTTCCGCTCTTCCGGCGCATGCGTAACGGGCGTGGCCTCTGCTCTCTCCCCGTCCCCAGGGTGCAGGGGAAGCCCCTCCGGCTGCCTCTGTCAGCATCGCCGCAGTACAACCAGATCCGGGGCGAGAGCGCTTTCGAGAACCCCGCCTACGAGACCACAGTAAGTCGGCACGCCGCCCCGCTGCTTCCCGGTCCCTCCCTCGCTCTCGGCCGCAGCAGACGCGGGCGCTGCCCGTCCTCCTCGGATGGTGTTTCGGACGTCCCTCGTGTGCTGCGACTGTGTCGCCGTTCCCAGAGCACATCTGGAATGAAATGACGCTCCTAAAAACGCCATCTGCGTTACCATATTGCGCGCTCTTTTGCCAATTCTAATTAGCTGTAAAGTGACATTCTGGAGCTTAAACGAGGTACCGAGCGCCACGCCTCTCTCATCTCATCATGAGCGAGGACGACGTGGAGCCGCGGTAAATCCCACGCTCGTAATAACCGCGGCACCGTCGTTCTGCTCCTGCGCTAGCTGCTGGGAGGGACGCCGAGCTCAAGGTTGCAGCACGATGTGTCCGCGTCTTCCGTTTAGTCACTCTACATCATGATCCAGAGATACTTTCCACTTCTCATGCCTTAACCTACTGAATCTCCTCTCTCTCTGTCTCTCTCTGTCTCTCACGGTCTCTCGCTGTGTCTCTCTGTGTCTCTGCATCCCTGAAGAACAGTGAGGTGAGTCCGTCTGACAGCCCCGTAACCATGGTGCTGGTTTGAAGCCTGGCGTGTCGGAACAGAATTAATTCGCACCTCCCGTCTGAGGCACCTTGCATCGCACTTCACCACGCAGCCCTGTGTCCAGCAGTGTGTGACTACCTATCCCAGGGGCCTGGCCTGGCCTGTGGCTGTGTGTGTGTGTGTGTGTGTGTGTGTGTGTGTGTGTGTGTGTGTGTGTGTGTGTGTGTGTGTGTGTGTGTGTGTGTGTGTGTGTGTCTTCACATTAAGTGGGTCATTGAGTGGAGTGGAACCAAACAGACTAATCCGCACCTGTGTCAGGTGTGAATGGAGATGCAGCCTTCCCATGTGCGCTTTGCTCTTTTATCTCAGCAGGCCTCCACTCAGACTCCTGCACTTGAAACAAACACATCTAACATGTATTTCCTGTCAGCATGTATTTCCTGTCGGCATATATTTCCTGACACACCTCATTCAGTCATGGGAAATTTGTCAAGTGAGTTTGGTCATACCTGTTCGTGTCATCTTGTCTGTTTTTCTAGATTTTTTCCCCTCATTTTTTCACTGTTGCACTGACATTTCCCAAACCGCATTCTTTTTGTTTGTTTGTTTGCTTAATCAGTTTTGGTTGTACTGGCATGACCTCAGAATTTTATTTCTTTCGACCGCTTCATGTTTGAACAGAGACTGATCAGTGTCCCCAGAGTCCAGCAGTTGTTCCCTGTAGGATACTGTAGTAATGAGAAAGCCTGCAAGGACAGTTGATCAGTGGAACAGCACCATTTGAAGCAAAGCAGATCAGAACCACCGATGTGATGTCTCCTGTCCCCATCTCTTCCTTCCCGGTTCACACTGCATCCACATCTGTACTGGCTTTGATTTGTCTGTCCCTTCTCCTAACTAGACGAGGCTGTTGCTGCTCTTGCTTTGTTTTGATCGTAATATAACCGCTGATATCTCGAGTTTCTTCACACTGCCCTCTGGCTTTCCCAAACGCATGCTTGTTTGTGACCTACAGGACACCAGGGAGTACGAGGTCTCCATTTAGGCACTCTGCTAACGTTTGCTCCGAGGACCGTCACACCGTCTTTTCCTTGTGGAAGTTCCCCCTGCTTCTTTTGTAGCCTCCGCTGGTCTTCGAGTGGTCCCAGCCTCCCTGATCCTTCCCTGTCCCGGTCTGCTGTAAATACCCCGATCGTCCCAGAACTTCCACAATGTGCAGCGACGCGTGCGGAGACCGTGAGCTTATTTTTGTAGAGATTCAGCAGCAGTGATAAGGCAGCGGGGCGTGTACAGTTTTTAATCAAACAATGGAGGCAGCAGAGTGAGAGACATTGCCATTCGGTCTGTTGATGTCTCACTATAAGGATTGTTTTTGGATTTCCTTGACATTACTGTCATTTATGTTTTTTCAGTCTTGTTGCTTCACATCTACAGAGAAGCTGTGATGAAACATTCAGAGCAGTGAAAAATTAAGCCTTTAATTTCTGAAACTAAAACTATGTAATCTGACTGTGGTAAGGAAGTTAATTTGAAAAAGAAAACTGTCACAAAGATTTATTTTATTTTATTTTGGCAAATAAAGGTCTGCATGTTTTAGAAGTTTGTTTTGTTTCCATGCTTTCAGGTTCAGGTAGACTTGTGTTTGTTACCTTTGAACAAAGCTGTGAACAGTGAAGGCCAAGAAGTTAAATGAGTTAAAACAAAAGTTAAAAACTGGTCTGTGAAAATGTTATTCTGGCATTAAACTCATGTGAAAGTATTGGAAGTTTCAAAGCTAGCGTTATTAAGATAGGAAGATTAATGTCCAAACCAGAAAATTCCAAAACACACAATAGCTGTGATTAAAAAAATAGCACTTAACAGTGTCATTGTCTGATATGTATTTATAATATCCTGACATCCTAGTCTAGGACTGCTTCTGGGTCTAAGGGTGGCACTGTTTATTAAGATAGGAAGGGGGGCACTGTTTATTAAGATAGGAAGGGTGGCACTGTTTATTAAGATAGGAAGGGGGGCACTGTTTATTAAGATAGGAAGGGGGGCACTGTTTATTAAGATAGGAAGGGGGGCACTGTTTCTGTGCTGCCTGGTCAGCAAGAACAGTAAAATTACAGTGGTTAAATGTTGTCCCATGCAACAATAATACCTGTTTAAGTATTTTTGCATGCTGAATTCAAATATCTTTTCAGATTTTATGTCTCACCCAGTTGTTGTGTTTCAGTATACTGGCACCAAATACAGGTGAAAATCACACACCTGTACATTTCAGAATTGTTTTTGCACTTTTAAAGTGTAATAACAGCCTTATGCTCTATCACTTGAAAACTATGCCTGAGAAATTCTAAAAACAGTTTGAATTCAGCATAAAAAAGTATTATATGCTCCATCTCTTTGAGCCTGTGGAACAAAAACAACATTCAAACACTGTTGCCCAGTGTTATGAGTTCATTTCTGTGTTTGTCCCCCTCCCTGAAAAAAAATCTGGATGAAATGTTTTTGTGGTCCCGTCATTAATTTAATCATATTTTTTATACGTTTTATACACAGTTATGACCAGCCAATGCCATCAAATATTCTTAAGCTATAAATATTTAATGTACATACAATTTTACTGCTTACATGTATTATAAACTATGATTCTTTTCTTCAGTTATCTACTGTTCCATACCACTAAAAGTAATCTTAAACGATCTTGTACACATTTTCGGGATAAGTGTTTTTTCTGACTTACAAATTGTCATGTTAATGTTACCAGCAATATCATTTTAATGATATCAACGATTTGCCATTTACACGTTACCCTATTTCCCTACATACTGCAGTGTTCCTTCCTGTGAATGTGTCAACCAGTGTCTTGAATGGTATTTCAAGGAACCATTTCACATTAAACACTATTTTAAACATTATTTCCACTGTGGTGTGTGTGTGCCATGTGACTAGTACTATACGTGCTTCTTGGGTTATATGGACACTGCAGTTTTACAAAGAAGTGAACAGTGATTTGATTTGCTATCGATCCAAAGGAATGGGTAGAATATGTTACCCATGCTCACTGATAAATACATCCACAGCTCTATATATTATAAGCTGAAAGATGTTTTGTAGCTTAAATGTATTATTGTTAGTAAACAACAAAGAAGTTGCACTCGATGTATTGGCTCTTACATGGATAAGAAGGTTGTCCTTACCTCAGTCCCTGTCTAAAAGGAATTGTATTCTAAATGTTAATGTGCACAAATTGGCATTTAAAATAAAGTGCAGTTTTAGGATCAATCTAGAACACCTCTTTCCATTACAACCAACGGGGGGTCCTAAAAACGTAGAAATGACAAAGATGACCTGACTTTCTGTTTTTGATTAATTGTATTATGTAATAATCTGTCATATAAGAGGACCTCGTCAATAATAAAAATATACCCTCTGAAGTCCAGTCGGAGCAGGCTTTGATGTGTTTACTTGGACCTGTTGAGTTGTATAAAATTGCAAAATACGGCTTCACAAAAAAACCTCCCTTCATTTATGAACTGGGAGGGGAGCAGGAAAAGTGCCAAACTACATATGCCGAAGGAATGAGGGACTCCTGGTGGACCTCAGCAGCTCTGAGCTATGAAATATCACACATAAGAGCAGTAAGATCCATGCCAGGAAACACATTGCTTCATCATATTCAAGACCACAGTTCATGACGGCCCCAAGCCAAAACAAGACTTGCACTCAATGACTTGCACTCAAACAAGGCTCCCTTGTTTGCTTCTGCACTGGGTGACCTTTGGCGTACATCACAGCTATGACCTGTGGTGTTCCTAAATCCTCATTTAGCTAGTCTTAAAGTTTAACATTCAAATACAAAATAAAGGTGCAGACTTCACAATTAGTAGAACAGTAAAGCTGGTCCTGTCCTTTCTTGCAGGATAACGTTGTCAAGCATTTTGAGGCACCCTCCAGAGAATGTCTAACAGTCAAACAAAGACCCCACATTTTTTATATATTTGTCAGAAGTAATTATGTATTCACCCCACCTTCTTTTACATATTAGTGTTTGCATTTGCCACCGTTACATCCAAACCATACATCAGTCAACATATGCAAACTGATATTCAGTACCCACACCAGTTGGCGCCCGTTACCACTACATTCCAAGACTTCTCTTGACCTTATCCTAAAGAAGATTGTTTTTTTTCTATATGGTCCGGAGCCTGGTGGAGTGATAGTATATCTTACACGGAGGGCTGCTGAAGCCTACACAGGATCCTTTGCAGAAGTCTGCAGAGGCCTCTACAGAAGCCTCTGTCCTGTATGCAAATCATTCTGAAAGGACACAGAATCTCTGTACTCCCTTATGTTTTATGTTATTAATATGTCTAATGCAATGTTAAACCTCTTTTCCCTGTAAACACTCTTTTTATTATCTCATTTGATAAATTCCTGCAGCGCACTGGTATTTACGATGGCAAGACAGACATTAAGTTGATAGATATTTGGTTTCTATGACAAGGAGCTTTTTCTTGTTAAATAAAGGATGGTGGCCATATGTGGGTGATGCCGGTTTCCTGATATGTTAGACTATGTGCCACCTAGCGTATGCCACCACCTGTACAGTTGGAAACACACGTTACTGTACACCGGCAGGGGTCGTGGGGAGAGTTGGGATTCATCAGACCAGGAAATCGTTTTTCAGCCGCTTTTCAATCCGGTGCTGATGTGTCTCAGCCCACTGCAAACGCCTCTGGTGGTTTCTATAGACAGGAGTTACACCTCATGCAGGCAGGAGTGTGATGTGTTATGTGTGCTGACACTGCTCGCTGTACCACACAGTTGTTTGATAATGTTAACTGTCATATTGTGACCCGGGTATTTTCCCTCATGGCGTGGGCCAACTCCACTGCCCTGGTCATTCTCAAACCAGCCTTACAACTCCCACAATCCTGCCTTTGCCTAAGTCTAATTCTCAAAGTGTAAGTCTCAAAGCCATTCTCACTAATATGTTCACATGCAAAGCGTGTGTAAAGCACGTGTAAAATATCCATAAAGCATACGTGAAGCGTGTGTTTAATGCATGTGTGGAAACAGAGCTGCTGCATCATGCACGTGTTTTTCATGTGTACAAATAGAAATCCACTTCTATTACATTCTATTTTTCTGGCATTGTGGGTATTATTTCTTCTAATATTCCTTAAAAATTAATAAAAGGAATCAATGAAAAAGGAAGAACAAACATTAAAATGAATAATCATAATTTGTGTGTACAAAGTTTACAAGTTTATTATTTGCTTCTTACATGCCTTACATATGCATGCATATGTATTTGTTTAAATAATTTAAATAGAATCCTTCGAATTTTTTAGGTCAGAATAATTTGCTAAGAGATATTTGGCTGACGATGCAGTTTATAAATCAATACGAGCGGGAGGCATCGCGAGCACTCAGATGGTCATGTGCGGACGTCGTTTGCGCTCAACTACGTCACAGGTGTAGAAGTTGCTCCAGATTCGCAATGAGCCAAAAAAAGTAATCCAACCTGCTAATCCGGATATGTCAACCTTGCCAACCTTTTGTAGAATGTGTAACTTACACATTCATGTTTTCAACGTCCTCTGTCTAATACACACATACGAGTGACTTTTAAATGTGCCTTTGAATTTGTTTGAATTGTGTCCCAGAGTCCAGCACCCCCAACATTAACACTGAGACATTAATTCGTTAAGCAGAAACAAAACATTTTGTGAGATGCATTTGTGGCAAAAAGCAAGAAAAAAAAGAAAGTCATTGATATGCTCTCCGTTTCAACTTTGGTTTGTCACATGCAGCCATGCACAGTGTAACCCGCAGTGAAACGGTTGAGAGTTCTCTGTCCAAATTGAGGACAGGGGAAGCTGGTCAGGTGTGCTTGGTATTTCCAAGTTTCCACATTTCCATTAGTAACTAAAAGATTTGGGCCTTCTGGTGCTTTTAATGCTGAATTCAAATCTATTTTAAAAAAACATTTTTTCCTATCAGGCACATTTTTTAGTGACAGCAAGTTTTTTTGTTACAATATTATTTATTTATAAGCTGTTACACTTGAACAATGTAAAATACTAAAATGTGCATGTGTATGACTTTGGCCTGTATTTGGCCTCAGGAACATCCCAATGTCCACCAGGCTACCAGTAGAGGATCCACTTTGGCTGGATACTGTTTTTCTATATTACACATGACATGCATGTATACTGGAACAAAGAGAGATAGGTGATGAAGAAATTATAACAACATATTTGGCTTCAGTGTGGAAAAATACATAAGAAGCAAGTAATTTTTGACAAAATCTGTTACCTGGCGTCATCATCCAGGTACCTCACCATGTTTAACAGTAAGATTCCAAACTGTTTTCACACATGCATTTATCATGTTCTCATTTTCATATTCCGATGTAATTACAGGAGTATTGATTTTATTTTTCCTGTGCAGAAACATGTTCATGTACTGGGCATACAGCTGAAATCGTGGTAGTTTCTTTTTTTAACCTATCTCTTCATTCCACCTCCTAACACCTCCTCATAATGATACCTCTTCCTGTATATTGCTTTGCCTTACTGAGCAGAAAGACGTATAGTTTTTACAAGTAAATCTCAATGAGTGAATTTCAGCATTTTCTTTCTAAAGACAATCAAAACAGGAGCCCTTACACCTAAACAAAGTAGCTCTGCGTTGAAGGTGCCATTTCATACTACCTGGTTTCCTCCATGACATTTACAAAAAGAAAGTGCCCCCATGTGTACAATTAGAGGTACTATGTACTGAAGCTGTGTTTTAGATAGTAATAGCACACACCTTTTCTGGTATTTCTTTTTTCTTTTTTTTCCATTAACCAGACAACAGTGCAATGCTGTGTGAATCTCATTTTATTCTGTGAAATGAAAAAGTGTAAATAAATGTAATTGTGACTGATGTCTTGTTGCCAGGCTCAGTCTCCCAGCTGAGCGATCTTCTGCTGCAGGACAGCTCTCGTTTCTGCACACTGCAGGTTGTCTGTGATAGTGGTGAGAAAGTGGCGTGTATTGGCCGCCTGTAAGGGAGTGCTGCTCTTGGGATACGCAGCCAGAACGGCCTCGTAGTGGGACAGGATTTCCAACGCACGCAGGAACAGGGGCTCCGCCTCTCCGGGCATCATCACCTGGACGTGCAGCGTGTGGCAGTACAGCTGAGTCAGCACGAACAGGACCTCCCGGTTGAGAGGCGCGCCACCCGCCCCGGGGCTCGCGGCGGACGGGAGGGGCAGCACGTCCTTCACAGAGTCCGTGACAACCCTCAGGGCGGCAGCGTAGAGCCGGCTCACGTGCGCCCAGCCACGCGGCGGCAGCCAGCCTTCGCAACTGAAGCCGCACAGCAGCTGGAACACGCGCAGCATCAACACCGAGAGGCGCAGGTCACACGCAAACGGGCGCAGGTCCAGGAACGGGAGGAAGTCCACGTACTCCAGGGAGTACGGCACGTGGAGCTTCTCAGAGCGCAGGAGTTCGCGGAGCACTGTCAGCAGCCTCTCCCACTCAGAGACAGCACACCAGGGCAGGGTCTGAGACAGCGCCACCAGCAAACCTTTGCTGAACATGTTCACCTCCTCCGGGTCACGCAGGTTTAGGGACAGGGCGCCCATCATCGTTTCCCGAACGCGGTCCGACAAGCAGCAGCACTCCACCCACGCCAGCAGCCCCGTGCCTTGGCCGTACTGGGGCAACTCCAAGCCAGACCACTCCTGCTCCGAAAGCTCGCACACAGCCATGAGGGAGCTGGGCACTTCATACTTGAAATGTTCTCCCCACACTTCCTTCATATGAAACCTGATGGTCCAGTCCAGTTGCTCCACTTTCCCATAGAGCCAAGAGAGAGCTCTGGACCACGTTCCAGGAGCAAGAGCCACTTGCTTGCCGACTGCCTTTCCCAGCGTAATCAAAATAGAGATGAGGAGTTCTTTCGTTTCGATGGACACACCTGGGTCACCTTGCAAAGGCTGCTCCCAGCACCTGCTGCAGTTATTCAGGAGCTGAGAGAGACAGTATAGTAGAGGGAAGGGGGAACAGTTTATTATCCAGGGAGCGGCGTCCTCCGAGATCGCATGGGCCAGAGCAGCCTGCAGAACCCGAAGGCACAGCTCAAGGCTCCGGGCGCCAGGGCCCAAGGTGACGTGAGGCAGGACAAAGGCACGCACACACTCCTCCGGCAGGAGGAAGCTGCACTTTTCTCCCGTCTGGTCAGCCGCGCTGGGCTCCATCAGGGCCGACAGGAAACGGAGGAGCTGGTCTTCCTCTTTGGGCGAAGAGAGCTTGTTCCATGCAGCGGCTCGCAGACATTCGCACAGAAGACTCCAGCCTCGCCTCGCCTCGTCCGTTCCTGCCGCCAAGCCCCTGAGGCCGGGAAGCTGCTGGAGGATCCGAGCGAGGAGCCGGTCGGCGCCGACGTTCACCACAGCCGCGCGGCAGCACCGGCGCATGGCGGCCTCGGGGTTCTGGAAGGCGACGCGAGCCACGGCGGAGATTGCCGAGCTCAGGCTGCCTTGCGCTCCTCCCTGCACGATGCAGTTGAAGGCCAGGTTGAGCTCCTCCTCGTAGCCTTTGGTCACGGCACTGGGCAGGCAGCCGTGCAAACCTCTTTGTGACATGGCAAGAACTTCAGAAAGAATGACATTCTTGTCGGTTAAAGGCAGCCGGCAGAATACGTCCACGGTAACATCCTTCAGCCTTTTAGAGTGGTTCACGTCGGCCTCGCTTTGGCATTTGGCTATAAGAGTAGACACCAATGTCATAACAAGGTCTTTCTGCTGAAATGCACCTTTGTTTCTCTCCAAGCAGCTCAGCCACTCCGTCTCACTGAAAGTGAGGCTCAGTTTGGACGCATAAAGTTTAGGAAGCTCCTGGAACCCCTGTATGTTGTTGTCAATAATGGCCGTGACTATACACTCCATTTCAGCTGAGGGACCTTCAGGCACAGTAAAAGATAAAGACGCAAGCAAATCTTTCAAAACTCCTTTCAAACTATTTACCGACTGCTCATCTTCCAGGCTTTCAGACGTCATCAGTTGCTCTAAAGACTTAAGAACTCTGCAAATGCTGTCTTTGCAGCGTACTGCCAAGACACTGGGCTCACTGGTGGGCTCCCTCAATAATCCCCTCTCTTCCCACGTACGTATTATTCCAAGTGTCATCTGCATGGCTTGGATAGACGTCATTCCGGATGGCTTGCTCCGAGCGGGAGAGAAAGTGGCAGCAAGATCTCGGTGGCACTCACGGATGGCCTGAATAAGGTCATTTCCCTCCACCAGGTTAGTTTTCCTCTGCAGGCTCACTAGCCAGACAATGTTCCGTAGTTTCACCTCCACTGGGAGGTCAGTTGCGTGGTCTAACAGATAGGAAGTATACAGCATGTCCAGACAATTGGACAGAGCAAAATGACACAGCGCCGTAGACGTCACGTACTCTTTTATGTCATTCAGTCCTTGGAACAGGATGGACACCTTGCATGCGGCGGACGCGGACGATTCCGGGTCGGGTTTAAAACGTTTAGATGCCTGCGTAGTGCAGCCAGCGAGGTTCTGGCTGACGCGGACAAGCTGGGCAGTAAAGAGCCGGTCCAGGCTGTCCTCCTCTTTCTGCCTCCCCCTCAGGAGCTCCCAGCACACGTCCAGCAGGAGCTTCACGTCCGCGTCCGTGCTCTCCACCGTGACGTATCTCGCCAGCCTTTCCAGTTCTCTGCACTGCTCAGCTTCCTGAAAGCAGAGCAGCAGCTCAACATAGGTTGTGGAGAAGCCCAGCGATTTGACCAACTCAAACAACACTGTGTGGTTGATAGAAGGGAGGCTGTTTTGAACAGCAAACAGTGGGTTTTCCATCCAACTGCGGTCAATGTCCTCCATCCTCTCCATCTCCAAAATCTTGTTCCATATAATACACAGAATCCTCTTTCTCCACTGAAGCCCGTCCTGGTTGCCTACACAAAACTGTCCACATATCTCAGCGACTGCCTGCACAACAGGACCTCCAACACGCCCCCAGTCCTCCTTCCTTAAAGCAGAGAACGGCTCCGGCTGACATAACTGACTGGCCAACAGAAATCCACCCTGCAAGATAGCGGTCTTCTCACAGCTTAGCCAGGATCCTGAACGGAAGGAAGAGAAAGCATACTTTAAGTATGTGGTATGCTTCAGAAGTGCACAACACATAACCCACAATGAACAGCAAGGCCAGGATGCACATAAACCTGCTTAAATAGTGGCAGAGAACGGATGCCCTTTACAAAAATATGTCTAGATAGCAGGCTAGCAGTTGAATACCCGGTTCTTAACTGGTTCTTTGTAAGACGTTGGTATCCAACATAGCTCCAGTGCCAGATAATCACCATGGTAGACACAGATACCGGCTAGAAAACAGCGGCAAGTGTAGAACCTCTCACCAGGCACACACTAGCTAGCCAAATTAATAATGATACACAAAACACAATTTTAAATAATTATCAATCGTATTACCTTGGTCCATTTTCGCGTCACTTGCAACTATGTAACGTCACCCGAACAAAGCAATGTCAGCTAACTACATTCTCTTAATAAACTCTTACGAGCAAGCTAGCGGACAGACGGAGCTGCTGCTTCCCAGGCACCAGAAAACTGTACAGCAATCTAACTCAGTTCTTGTCGGCATTAAAGAACTGCTCACACCGTAAAGCGTGTCACGCCGAGCGCGCCTCCCAAACGAGACCTCCGCCGTCACTTCCGCGCCGCCACGAGGAAGCTGCTCGCGTAGTTTTATTTAGCTGGCGCCCTCGTGCGTTCAGTCCGCTTCGTACAGTTGACGTGACGCCACCGTCCGGTTTCAAACACCTGTCCGATCCGGTTTCAAACACTTCTGCGGTCAGGTGCATCTGGGCAAGCTGCTCAGTGAATCGGACCTGCGCCTGGCGTGGGTTTCGCCCGGGAGCGATAAGGTCGCCACCTCCGGATAGGAGAAATGAAAGTGAAAGGAGCGCTGTATATGTGTGTGTGTATGCTTTCCTGGAGTTCTCAGAAGGACGGTGTAGATCATGATTATTGCGTTTGCTGGCGTCTTGTTTGCATTGTTATCTTCAGGTAGGTGATGTATCAAGTTAAAATTTTGAAAGATGCTGCAACTTGCACGCAGGAACACTGATATCACTTCGAACCATATTTTTGCCGTACTGACATAACAACTTATTTCAACTCTACCGGCTGCAAGCTTTACCACACCAAACTTTCTGTCCCGACTTCAGACAGAAAAGAGTTGTTTTATAACAATCTGATATGCGTTAACGTCAAATGTGTTCTCATCTTGCGGAATTAATGCGAGAGGCATGAAGTTTAGTTTCATTTTTGTCCATTCTGAACTCGTGTAACCCTACGCCAATTCTAAGCACAAACCGATCTTTGTTGTCATACACGTTTCTCTTAATATGTAACCATTTGTTTATGAATAGGTGCGTGTGGGTCTCAGTCGGTGCAAAATGTCCTGTGGCTGCCGTGTCAGTTTGTGGATGAGATAATCCGACTAAATAGTGAGGGTCACAGAGAGACCGAATATCACCACCGAGATGCAGTCCTGCAGTTCAGTAATACAGGAGACAGACCCATTAACCCCAATGCTATTACCTTTCTAGTCACCGGTGAGTCCGTAATTATCGCAGCGCCTTTAGAGTCATCACAACAGCTCAAAATTGGCATAACCTTTGTGATATATTTTAAGAATTTGGCTGAACATGTTGTTGTCCCGTTTGCTTCCTGTAGCTTCAAAGGTGGATATACGGCGCTACGTGGAAGGGGGCTGGGATGCTCTGCAGTGCGAGATCCGCAGATACAGCACTAGTGGCATCGTTGTGCGCTGGCCCGGTTTAGGTGCCCAGGAGCATGACGTGTGGTTCATCTGCGCTTTCCACCACTCTGAGGGCCGGTTCGTGATCACCACCTTCCTCAGGCACACGCTCGCAGACAGTGGCTTTACAGAGTGGATTCAGGTTGAAGACAGGCAGATTCTGACCACCTCAGGTACTTGGAATGGTCTTCATTAGGAATCAAACACACGCTCACGGTAAAGATTCGCTTGGTGAGGCGTAATTACATTCGCTTAGTTTGAATTTTGGTGGAAAATACCTTGCCTTGCTTGAGGTGGCACCGTGCCATCGACCGATATGACCCTGGAGTTCATCTTTAACATAACATTGCAGTCAGCAGTCAGCATAGCCTGCTCTCTGGCTCTCTTTGCGACAGTGGCGCTAGTAGTCCTGACACGCACGCCCAGCGTCCGAGTGGGCCTCATGAAGGACCTGACCCTACACTGTCAGTTCGCCGTGGACCACAAGCAGGCCAACGTGACGGTGGAGTGGCGTCAGCAGCGGCGTGGTGAGCGCACCAAGCTCTTCACCTACTCCAGCCGCACAGGGCAGAGTGAAGGCTCCGGCGTGTCCCTCAGGGGCCTCTCCAACGCCGGCAACGCCTCACTGAAGCTCCCCCCGACCACGCAGGCCAGTGAGGGCACCTACATGTGCTCAGTGCTCGTGCCCCCGCTCTACATCAGCCAAGACATCACCCTGAGCATTCTCGGTAACCATGACAACCGAGCGCGCACTACAGCACGCACACAAATGAAATCCGTAGAAGATTGTTTGGCAATAAACACTAGTATTACTAACGCTGGAATGGAAACGAGCTAATCCAGCATTGTTAGCCAAATTAACATTTTTAGTCGACCTATAATCAAGAAAGTAGCCATGTTTAGGATTAAGCATAGCATTCCTATGTTATTGTTATGTTATTGTTTGCTATTGTTAGTGTTATGTTCATTCTTCCACTTCACGCATCTCGTCAGAGCCGCCGCGCGTGTCAGTGAACGTGGGCTCGTCCTTGGCGTTAACCCTGGGCGCGGAGCAGAAGGTGATGTGTGACGCCGAGGGATACTACCCCCTCGACGTGACCATCGAGTGGCAGCGGGAGCGGGTGGGCTCTAGCTTCATCCCCCAGGTGCTGAAGAACGTGCTGTTTTCCAGCCACCGGAATCACCAGGATGGCACGTACTCCCTCTCTGCCTTCTTTCTACTGCAGCCCAGCCTGGAGGACTCGGGGTACAAGTACACCTGCCGGGTCTACCACAAGGCCCTGCTCACACCGGTCCGCAAGTCCTTCACCCTCAGTGTCACGGGTAAGATGCCAGAGGCTAAGCATTATTACAAAACATTGTAATGAGTTTGCATTGGTTCTGCAGGTGGGAAAAAAATCAACTGACTCGTAAAGTCCCTTCTCGGGAAACTTCTGAAAATATCATATGTTTACCACTAGATGGCAGTACAGATATGATTTTTGAAACCAGCCAGTTTGGCTGGAGAAGTTTATGTCCTGTAACATGTTGTCTTTTCCCAACATCTCAGAACCAGACACTACATGGTGGTATGTTTCAGTCCTTGGATTCATCATTTTGATGATAGTAATTCTGGTATGGCTGATGCCACAGCTAAATGATGGTAAGATTAACTATAATGTAACTGTAATGTAAGATCAATCAACTTTAATGGAACTGTTGAAAATGATCTGGTTATTCTTTATGTAATTGTTAAGCACTCATATTGCATATTAGCAATAGATGATATATAAAGCATTTGTGTAGGTCATAAGGTGTGTATTTACTCAGTGGTATTTTGAGTGTCCAAAAGTTGATTGACAAGGTTTCTTTATTAGAGCAGAAAGTTATTGGTTAGTCCAGAATTTCGTGTTATGTTTTAGAACTCATCTCCCCCTAAAGTGTTCTGATTTTGTTCCAGTTTGTTCCAGTTTGTAATTAATTACATTCATTTTTCTCTTGCAGCAAGACGACAATCAGCAAGAAAGGTAAGTGGGACATCCCGATGTAATATTAATGTACGTCACATAGTTTATGTGCCCACACTGATACTGTGTAAGAATGCGCTGGAAGGTTGGGGGAGAGGTGTTTGCCTTGTGTTTGTTCTTGGTTTACGCTGTCTGTTTACACAGTGTCTCCTGTGCACAGAGGTTCTAAGAGCTTCGCTCCATGGCAACAGACAACATCAGTCCCACCGGCTCCTTGGAGGAGCATTCCTGGAGGTGGTTGTGAAGGCCTATCTCTGATCTCATGCTTTGTGAGTTGCTTCACGCTGGATGATGGAGAGACGTGTGAGATCCTAGTGCCATCCCAGCATTCCCTGACTGCTGCAGCACCGCTGCATCCGGTCACCAATCAATGTACGTGGTCAGGGTTCGAATAGGCCTCAGAAATTATTTGTACTCTTTTATGTTGGTTGTTGCTACATCTCATAAATAGCTGTCATTTTGGAGATTTGGTAAGATATTTAAATTGGGTAGATATGTGAAAATATCGCAGACCTTAATACAGAATTATGTTTAGACTCTTAGATTGTTCCATTAATTTAATCTCTAAATAATTGAATTAATTGGGCTGTAATGATTTAAGACATACACATTACACATTTACACAGCTGTGACATCTTTGTACATTGTGTATGATTATAGAAATTAAAAAGAAAATTAAAAAATATTATTTGTGCTAATTTTCTTTTCATAGTATTTTAAGTAAATTTTAGTAAATCAATAATTAATAATGAATTCATAATTAATACTTTTTTAACAGTTTCCAAAAAAAAGTTTAGTCCAAAAAATCTTCCAGATTTGTAGATACAAAACCTTTCTGCTTCTGTGTTTGAATATTTACTCAATGCTTGTGCACTGAGGCCCTGCATATGAAACAGGAAGAACACATGTTGTGTGGGATGATGGGGTCATGGTGGTTGTGTTGTCTTCCCCTCCTTCTGAACTGTGTCACCTGACTTGCCGTCCTGGGAGGCACTGGGAGGCTGAATGCCCCCCTCTGTCTCTGGTGCAATGGTACGGCCTCCCCTGACTCCCAGCTATTAACACTTCTCTCAGGAATGGCAGCTGTTCCTCGGGGCCGCTTGGTTCACCCCCCCCCCCCCCATGTGTCTCTCTGTCTTTTGGTCTCTCTTCACCTAAGCATTAATCACCCATCTTCACTGAAGTCCATGTTTTAAGGGGTTATTTCCTGCTACTGGAAATTCGTCCTTCTTAAGATAAACATAAGATAACAGTCAGCTTATACTGGAGTCTTATCTTTGGCGGTTTATGTTATATTGCTAAGGCATATTAGAGTAATGGTCAAGTGTTGTCAGCACTAGTCTTGAGCTGTTCTCCTATGTGCGCTCGGGCAGTGAGCAGCCTGTTAGGCAGAGGGCCGCGGGCCCTGGGGACCAGCATGCCTGTCAGGTCAGTAGTCAGCTGCGAGGCGGGTCAGCGCTCAGCCGGGCCAGGCGGCACCCTGGAAATGGTTGCTATGGGAACACAAGACTTGATTGCAGAGGCCGGCTTGCCCCCTGCTGCCTCACCCCGCTGCCTCTTTGTATTCACAAGCTGACATTTTATCCTCAATCCATAACAGTGCCTTTTCATTTTGGGCTCGCTAATGCATCGTGGAAGTTAAGAGCAAGGGATCTGAAATCCAGATCCACTCCAGTGGACTCGCCTGTGTTGTGGGGGTACTGTGTGGGGTTAGGGAGTGGGGCTGGGGTGTGGAGCTGGGGAATGGACCTGGGAGTGGGGGTAGGGGTGTGGGGGTACTGTGTGGTACTGTGTGGGGGTAGGGAGTGGGGCTAGGGTGTGGAGTTGGGGTGTGGGGCTGGGGTGTGGGGCTAGGGTGTGGGGGTACTGTGTGGGGTTAGGGAGTGGGGCTGGGGTGTGGGGCTAGGGTGTGGGAGTACTGTGTGGGGTTAGGGAGTGGGGCTGGGGTGTGGAGCTGGGGTGCGGGGGTATGGTGTTGGGTTGGGGTGTGGGGTCGGGGTGTGGCGCTGGGCAGAAGCTTGTTTCCATAGGCTGGCAGTCTGCAGCACATTGCCAGGAAGTGCACCTGTAAGCCTGCTGACATGGGTGTGACGGCTAAGGAAACCAATAATTGAATTATGGAATTATGGAATTAGTGTACCAAATGATTTTCTTTGGCAAAGCTGGAGTTTTGGAGCTTGATCATGGGAATGAGAGCAGACTTCAGGAAATAGGCTATGGCCAGCTTGGAGAGGTCGCAAATGTTCTTCATTTTGGCTTGATCCAGGCATGGGGAGTTGGGCTTGGGGTTCTATGCACGCATAATACATTTGTCCTCTTGAATTCACCAGATGCTCTAATGCTCGGCGTTTGTTTTTCTGGGTTAAAGGTGAGTTTTTCTCCTTTTCTCTTGTTTTACTTTCTTCTATGTCTCTGCCTTTCCTGAGTAGCTCTCTGCTCTTACCTGATGTGGTCGCGTGTGCATGCACGTCTCTGTGTGTTCGTGCGTGCGTGCGTGTGTGTTTACTTCTTGCATTGCACATCCTGTCCCCATGACGCTGGCTGCCAGTGTGCAGAGTCCAGTTGCAGGACATCCCCTCTTCTTTGCACAGCTAGCATGACTGCTTGAGCATCCCAGGCACGACATGCTCCCGCGTGCGCAATGCCCAGCTCGGCTATCACCCCTCCCTACAGGGGCCGTGTCAAGAACCTGTGTCTGTCTTCCCATGTCACCTGTCCGCACTTCTAGACGTTAGCGTCCAGACTCGTGACGCACGTGAACACACACCCCGCCCTGCAACCCTACGCCCCTCCCACGTCTGTCCGCATGTGTCTCTCAGCCCTTAGACCTCTAATCCTGGCCATCCGCTGCCAAGACCAGCTGCTGCAACCGGATTATTTCCTTTGGCCTGAGAAATGGTCGTCTTGATACACAGTGTGTCTTCCGAGCTCTTTGGAGGGACGGTGATGTGTGTCCACAGCAAAGGTCATGACGGGGAGGTGCAGGCTCACGTAGGGATTTTGCTTCTAAATAAGGTACTAGGTGGTCCATCCCCTGGCCGTGGTTTTATCGAGTGAAAAGGAGGAGAATGTTTAGTGTCAAGCCCACTGAACTGCACAGCTAATAAAATGCGTTAATATGTACAAGACACAAGTGCGATCCCACAGAACCATGTGTTTTGCATCAATGTGGGTAAACATCAGAACATCTGAAATATGACTCTTGTGTTGCACTGGATGCCTGTGAGTGATATTGCCACTTAAAATGATAGACTCATGCTATAGATAGATGCCGGTCCTTCAGAGATCGGAGTCTCTACGTGTGTTGAGATAAACGTATTGCTAGTGTGGTTCTGTGGTCTCCATGATAAATGTCTTGCAGTTGATCTGCACAGGGATTTAGACAGTTTACAGTGAGGGAGGTCATGGGCAAATGGGTTTAAAGCAGTATCCAATTCTGGGACTGTGAGAGTACAGTATCATGGCAACCGTTGCTTTGAGGTTGATGTTTATCAGTTTGCGTAAATAAACTCCCCAGTGTGGTACGGCAGGTTGCTCCTTTAAACCCCTGCCCAGATGGGCTTTGTGGCACAAAGGCAGATCTTGTGCCTTTCTGTCTGCTGGGGGAACCTGCAGGTTCATGCTAAATTAAATCCAACTAAAACAAAGGCGTGGTGAAAGTGCAGCGCTGAAACCAAAACACACCTTCGCACTGTCCCAGCTGAATGCGTGTTTACCTCCGTACGCCCGTGCTGCCGACTTCACGAGGCGCGTGTTCTACAGGGCTTAGCACCGACCACATATGAAGGGGCTCTTCGAGTTCTGCCATGAAAACAGTTCTGGCTTTTTCTTGCCTGTTCAGATGTTTTGAACCCCCCAGACGTGGCGGCGATCAGCAAGTCGGATCACCACGGCTCTGACGGATCACTCTTGCTTCCACACGGCTCCGTATTACTGCAGCCCTGCGCTGTAATTTAAGGGTAGCCATTTTCCACTCATCTGTTATTGCGCTGAAGTTGGATTAAGCTGCAAATTTAGAAGCTTTGAAATAAAACCCCCTAGGTCACAACTTTCCTCCACGTACACCCCGGCCCCCGACCAGTGCTATATCACTCCCGATCGCTCAGAAGATGAACAGAAACAGTTACACCTAGCAGGAATCCTGTCACTTTTGCAGGCCCGTAATCTGTTCCGCATGGCTTTTTGCCAGTTTTAGAGAAGGCAGGAGAGGTGTCGGCTCTGTTTTGGGAGTGAGTGGCGGAGTGAAAGACGGAGCGCCAGCTGAGGAGGCAAAGGTTGAGAGCAGCCCACCCCCCCGCTGTACTACTCGAGAAGGGTCATGAGGCTAAATTCCCAGGCAGTAAAGCAGGGAAAGCAGGGAGCCGGAGTGGAAAACTATGCATGGCTGCCCCCCGCGCTTTCTCCAAACGGACCCGCTGTCTTCCAGTCCACCCTCCGCGCTCATTGTTGGGAAGTGAGATCATATACGGTGCTTTATCTGGGCTGTGTGGGGACAGCACTTCTCCCTCGACCCCCTTTATTTCCTTCACTGTCTGTTTATCTTTCTGACCCTCTTTCTATTACTCAGCTTCTGATTCAGGCTCTCTCTCTCTCTCTCTCTCTCTCTCTCTCTCTCTCTCTCCCTCCCCCCTTCTCTCTCTCTCTTTACCTCTTTTTATTTGTTTGTTTATTTGTTTGTGTGGCCATCTGTTTATCTCAGCCTAAGTCTCTCTCCTCTCGCCTTATCTCTCCTTCTTTCTCAAGATTCAAGATACGAGATTCAAAGTAGCTTTATTGTAGCCTCACATCAAGAAAAATAATTACAAAAACTACAAAAAAGCAATAATTACAAAACAGGTGACAACAGTAGTGAATAAAAAATAATGTAAAATAAACATTTTGACAATATTTATTTAGTGTGAATAGTTAAAGGTGGGATATGGCGAGGTACGTGCTACCCACTGTCTCTCAAGCGGTGACTTGCTGATACCCAAGAGGGGATGAAAGCTGCACAGCAAGACTTATCTGTAATTTGTCCAATTCTCCAAGTGTTTCATTGTTTGGAATCAGCTGTTTAAATCTGTCTGTTAAAATTTTTGACAGTGAAGTGTATCTCTGACACACACTCTTTCATCTCTGAGTAGCCAGGACTTCTTATACCTGCCCTTCCTACATCCAGGATCTGGCTACTGAGCTGGTATTTGGTCTCTCTCTCTCTCTCTCTCTCTATCTCTGCTTCTCAATCTCTGTTTTTCTGCTTCCCTCTCAGTCTCTGTTCTCTCTCTCTCTCTCTCTCTCTCTCTCTCTTTCTCCATCTCTGAAGCTCTCGCTCCCTCGGACTGTGCTTTTAAACTTTTCTAAGTGTTTAGGAGAGCGCTAGAAGTCCTGGCACCAGCTCTTCTGCCACTGTTCTCTTGCCTTCTATAAGCGGTGGTATAAATCACTAACCTCAGGCTTTAGGGGAGGGGCTCTCAGTGCAGTGGCAGGGTCACTCCTGCTCCTGTGTCCATATTTCTCGTGTCTCCTCACTGGTTTAAATGCACTTGGCCCGTGTTCCCATTCAGAGCAGTGCGCTCTCTCCTTTCGCCCCCCTGGGCCCAGAGGGTGTAGCACATCCAGCCCTGAGCCACCATACTTGTCATTGGCGTAGTGGCAGGATGGGGCAAGTAACTGGCCAAGACAAAGTGTGTCCCTGCTGTGTGCTGGAGCGCTCTAATGCTGAGCTGAGAGCACTTTCCTGACATGGCTTTGTTTGACCAAAAACGAACAGCTGTTTTAAGAGCATCCTAAAAGTCCATCTTATATCTACTCTCTGACCCCCCCCCCCCCAACCCCCGCCCCCCGCCTGGCTGTCTTCTTATCTCTGCTTATCATTTAAAGAGTGACAGATACTCAGCAGGCCTCCCCCCCCAAACCCCCCCCCCCCAACCCCCCCCCCCCTCCTGCTGTCATCCAGCCAGCACTGTTCTCCTTAGTACTGCGGTATAACCGCGGGAACACAAGCATCTGTTATGTTCTAAGGGACGGCCCATGAGTGTGATGAAGCAAATGGCAGCTTCGGTGCCGTGGAGCTCTAAATGTGATCTCGACTGTTTGGCTCCATTCTGCACTGATTACACTCTGTTGACGAAAAAGGATGAGTGCACTAGGACCCAGAGGTGATGCTGGAAAAGAGGCCCACAGCTTTGGGAAAGTTCGCCTGCTCCTCCCCCTGTCTACAAGGCCCCACATCACATCACGCCACCTCCCACTTGCAGAGCTGAAAAGGTCTGCTCATCTGCCGGAGCCGTCGCTTCCATTATCCGCGCCACTGCTGAACACCAGCCGCGGATCCAGACGTGCCGGGCGGGTGCTGCTCCAGGGAAGAGCTCCTGGCTGCCGCTACCGTTGGCAGGTGAGCATACGCAAGCGAGCAGGTGTTCTGATTCATCACACGCCTCAGCCACACGTTGGCTCTGAGCTCGCAGGCACGCCATGGAACCTGTCGATGGGAACGTGCATGAGCTCGGCGGAGGAAACGCTGCACTTTTCCATCTCATTCGTCACCCCCGACACCCCCGACATGTGCTACATGGTCTGTTCGTGCTCATACAAGTGGAGATTTTGCACGTACACACACAATCATGGCTGCTTACACACGCTTAGCTCAGTTCACCTGTAAAACTCCCCATGCTTCACCCAAACCCAGGCCTCTGGTTGGGAAATCGCTCACACCAGCAGGTCACTCTCACACGGGCCTTTGTGTGTGCCGTGAAGGTTCATTAAACTCCAGGAGGGAGTCGACGCTCTCACCCGTTTTTTGCAACACGCATCTCGGAGAAAGCTAAAGCAATAGTTTGGAACTTAAGAAAGGAACCTCGGCTTGGATATTCCTGGCCTGCAGTATTCATTTTTAAAATGCAGATGTCCTGGATTCCCTGTGCTTTTAGACGTCAGGCTTTCATCCGCAGTGTATAATCAGGGGCTCGCTGCCAAGATTGAGGAGGGGTTGACTTGTCAAGTATGTGGGCCAAAAGCCCTCATGATGGTCTGACAAACTGCTCACTGTCTCCATGTTAGAGAGCTACTGTATCTGCTGAACAATGCCACGAAAGGCATAAGAAAAATGTTGTTTTCTCCCGAGCAGGAAAGCGGAGACTACATCCCCCATGCTTCTTGTCCTGCTGTTGCCATGATGATGTACACTGCTAGGACAAACAGGAGAAGCTTCAGTCTTTCCAAACCACTTGTCAGCGGTCCAAGCACCCAAGTTCATCAGTTTCAGTGTGGTGGCATTAATATTTCTGATGGTTTTTAGAGTGTGTTCATGTGTGTGTGTGTGTGTGTCTGTGTGTGTGTATGTGTCTGTGTGCGCGCACGCCTTATCCTCCAGCAGATTAAGGGAGAAGATGATGTCATTCCCAGAGGGGAACTGGGTTTTAGTAGGATTTTTGCTACAGGACGGGCAGATTTCGGGAACAATTGATGGATATGACAGAGAAGACTTCTGGCTAGAGCTGCTTCAATGACATCACTTCACACTCTGCTTCCTTGAGAACCTATCATCAGCGATATATCAGTACTAGCCGAGGCTACGGAATGACGAAATGATAGTTCTCAGGAAAAACCTGTTTGTTACTGTGTCTTCACTCTCTCTCCGTGTGTGTGTGTGTGTGCGTGAGAGAGAGACAGAGAGAGAATTTGTGAGGAAACCCTGTGTGAGGGGCTTAGTGTTTGCTTTCCCTGGTGTGTTGATATGAGTTTGGACTGAGTTACCTCCCCTTCTTTTTAACAGTTTGAATGAGAATACTTTCCAGCGTGCTGTCACTCAAGTTTGGCCGGTCTTCGGTCGCACTCTCACTCAGCTCCCTGTTCCTGTGCGGGAGGCTGCGTGCTTTATTGGGGCTGAGGTTGGCGATATGCCTTTGAAAGCTGTTGTTAGAGTAATGCCTTTTGAGTCCTCTTGTTGACATGAATGTATTTTGACAGTTTTGTTGACTACAAATCTTCCTGTTTTTTTGTTTTGTTGCGTGAGGTTCAGTTTAGATTAAATGACTCCATATTTTCATTGCCTGACCATGTTTGTGAGGGTTTGGGAACTGACTCAAGGCAGTGTTGATACTGAAGCTTAAGTGAGCTTTGTGTAATCATGCGGTGGCAAGTTCTGATGTGGATGTCCTGTAATTGCGTAGATTTGTATGTGTGCTTTGTGTATGTGTGTGAGTGGTTTATTAAAAAGACCCTGTTTGTGCGCGTGTGTAAGCCGAAGCAGAGGCCAGTGTGTCATGGCACAATTGTGTGTGCTCCTCTGGAAGGCGAGGAGCAGGGCTGTAATTACGTGGAGCCAGTCCTCTCAGGAGGCCGGCTGGGCTGCGAGGGATGTGCTCCCCACCCCTGCTCTCTGGTCCCAGCACCTCACTTCCGTCTGAGCAGTCGTGCCGCACCAGCAGGGCAGCGCGGCACTTTTCAGAAGCCTGGACACCTCGCTGATCTCCCTGATGTGATGACTGCTGCACACATCCCCTGTCGCTCATGTATAATGGCTAAAGGTGAGGTTGTACAGAGAGTCTGTCTGTGCGTGCGTGTGTATGTGAGTATGGGTGTGTGTGTGTGTGTGTTTATGTGAGTGTAGGTGTGTGTGCGTGCATGTGTGAGCGTGCGTGCGTGCGTGCGTGCGCGTGCGTGTGCATGCGTGCGTGTGCGTGCGTGTGTGTGCGTGTATGTGCGTGCGTGTGTGTGCGTGTGTGTGTGTGTGTGTGTGTGTGTGTGTGTGTGTGTGTGTATAAGTGTGTGTGTGTGTGTGTGTGTGAGATTTTACCCAGCATCAGTGAACACCCTGCAGTTGAGATGTGCTCCGTGGTCAGAGCTCACCTCTTTCCTACATCGGACCCCTATTCCTGGCACACTGAGCCAGGCACATAATGCCAGGGCTATAATTATAAAAAGACATTTAAATCATGTTTATTGCACTCTTGTCTGCCTCTACAAACTCTCACTCTCTCACTCTCTCTCTCACTCTCTCACTCGCTCACTCATTCCCTCTCTCTCACTCTTGGCACCATGTGAACTTAATTAAATTGACTTTGATGTGTCGATGATATCACCAGCTGGCTGCCGTTCTTTTGGACATGTTTGGTCATTCGGGTTCCCATGGAAACTCTGATGTAACGATCATGAAGACTGGCTCGCAGGAACGCTGCCGTCAACTAGGTGTGGAATAAGTGGACTTTTCAAAGGCGGTTTGTCCTTCACTGTCTTGTGGATGAAGCCCAGAGGCGCTCCCATCTCCCCTCGAGAGCACGGCGGTTTTCCCTTTGCTCCGATTCTCTGTGCCGAAAGAGAAAAATGGTTTCATCTCTCAGACAGACATGATAAACACTTTTCTTGGAAGAACATGGAAGAACTCGAGAGCTTTGACCTTTGATGTGTAATTTCAGGGGCCCGGCATACAGTGCGTAGAGACTAACGTCAGCATGTGTATGCCCCAGCTGTTGAACATGGACACTGGTGTACTGTCTGGTGTGTGTTTGTGTGTGTAAAAGTGCAGTGACATCATACATATGCTCTGTGGTAAATTCGGCTACACTCATTAACGTTTACTGCCTGCCACATGCAGTACTGGGTCTCTCACTAATGGAGTGAGAGCAGAATTTGAAGCAGTTTGAAGAAATTATGATTTAAAAAAAAAAAAATGTGGGAAGGACTAAATGAACCACCATTTATGAAACTCTACTTGTGTAATTGATAAAAGATTCATGGTTGGATTCAGAGTCTACATTAAACACACCAAAGAGCAAAAATACTTCAATCGCCTGCCTGAATCTTACAATACAACAATGCAAGTTATTACTTATATTAAAAACATGAATGTTTCATTCTGATATTGTGCATATGCGCTGCACATAGCAGACAGTATGATCTGAACAGTACGTGAGTCACATTAGTTAACTTACCCAACAGGCTTCAGTGTGTTGCCTAAGACCATGACTTCATCTTGGATCTTCGTCGGCTCCTTGGAGAACCAGTTATGGTTTTGTCATGATTTTGTCCCGGTCACGTCCCCCTCCCTCATCCAGTAGCGCTCTGCATGGCAGCATTACATTGTGTGCGTCATCACCGTCATGCTTCTTAGGTGATCAGCACGTCCTCTCTGACGTGGGTCTGTGAGGTCTTGCTTGGGCCCCTCGATGATGCGGCCGATCAATGGGTGCAGTCGTGTGCACCTGAACCAGTGTGTGGGGTGGAGTGAGTGTGGGGTGGAGTGGGACCAGTGTGTGGGTGGTGGGGGGGGGGGGGGGGGGAAGCCCCATGATACTCTGGATACAATAATTTATCAAATTGTCAGTGCACAATTGGGTAAGCCATGAGCTCCCTGACATCACCAGGATGGAAATGACAGTCAAAAAAACAAAAACAAAAATGGAGAATACAACAACAGGAAACATAGTGACAACTTTTCAGAACTTGGCAGATTGCAACTTTCACTTGTGTTGGTGGAAAGCGTGTCTCGGCAGCCTGAATGCCACTGCAGCAGCGTAGGAGAGGCTGTGTGTAGGGCGGCCCCCGGCGTCCTGAGAGGCGGGCCTAGCCAAGGACTGACAGCATCTCTTTTCCTGCCCAGCATGGAGGCTTCCTGCCCGATACGTGCCTGCAATGTACACACACACATCTCCGTAACGTAAAGCCTTGGAGCGAGGCCGTGTCCAGGCTGACAGCGTAGCGTTATAAATCACCTCCGCTGTCCCTCGGCCTCCAGTGTTTACTGTAAACAGAGGGCTGGAATGTGGAGTTGTTTCAGGCTGGCTTCACTGGGGAGGCTGCTTTATCCCATTAGCGCTGCAATTCACCCCTCCAAACGACCCACCCCTCCGCCCAAAACCACACACACAAACACACACACACACACACACGTCTTGCTATTCAAAGAGGAATGTTTGCCTGGTATCTGGTGCAGCTCTTCACACACACACACACATGCACACAAACGTCCCTTAATTTTAGCATGTGCTAGATTTCACGCCCCACTCCAATCCACTGTGATCCCGATACCCATCATCAAAAACAAACCGCTTTTGAAGGCAGACATGCCGCAGTACAGTGACAATACCGACGGGTTCCAGGGAGTAGTGGATCTGGAGGGTCATTAACTGCCTGTTGTTTTGGCCCTTTCTTGTCCGCTGTATTTAAATGGCCGTGGCCTATCTGGGCTCTTTGGAGTGCAATCTTGACCCCTGTGTTCTGGGCCCTATAAAAGTGAGACAGTATGAACAAAAGGTTTATCCCAACCTGACATATGAGCGCACTCAGGGAGAGAGAGACAGCTAACAGCCACTACACAGACTTCAGAACACAGAGACACAGAGGGGCAAGCAAAAAGCGAGAGAAAGGGAGGGAGGGAGAGAGAGAGAGAGAGAGAGAGAAAGGGAGGGAAGGAGAGAGAGAGAGAGAGAGAAAGGGAGGGAAGGAGAGAGAACGGGAGGGAGGGAGGGAGGGAGAGAGAACGAGAGAAAGGGAGGGAAGGAGAGAGAGAATGGGAGGGAGGGAGGGAGAGAGAGAATGGGAGGGAGGGAGAGGGAGAGAGAACGAGAGAAAGGGAGGGAAGGAGGGAGGGAGGGAGGGAGGGAGAGAGAACGAGAGAAAGGGAGGGAAGGAGAGAGAGAATAGGAGGGAGGGAGGGAGGGAGGGAGAGAGAGAGAGCTTTGTGTTGTGAAAGTGGAGAATGACAGAAACACACTGGAAAGGGGGAGGAAGAGAAGGGGAACAGACAACAAAAATAAAAGGAGACTATTTCCAACAGCCCACAGCAGGCCAGGAGAGAATGTGACTCCACCTCTCCCTCCTCTCACCCTCCCTCCCTTGGTCTCGGTTCCCTCCCCCAAGCCGAGGGCTGGGAGATTAACCTGACTGTGAGGAGCTGCGCTTTAAAACAGTGCGGCGGCCAGAGATCTCACACGCACTCAGCTGGCTGAGCAGGACACACACTGCACTAAGAAGACACATCTGCAACACAGGTTTGTGAACATGCGAGCAATAAAACAGAAATGGTTTTAAGATCTTGGACTGACAGCTAGTATGTCCTCGTGTTTCCTGCCGGTAGAGTTTACAGTAGTAGTTTTTTTTTTTTTAACAGAATTGTTTCAGCTGAGTGAGAGTTTAGGGAGACCCATCTTCCCTGTGTTTTGCCTCAGCAGATCTCTCTGGATCTCTGGGGATCTCTGTGGCCCCGCTCAGGATTTTAAGCCGTCTAGAGCCAGAGAGAAGTAGAGAGAGAGATCGTAGGAGAAGCGCAGTCGAGCAAGGAGCCCAAGCCTACGGGTGATTACGCGAGAGAGGAGAGCAGAGCGCAGAACCGGTAAACATGGATGCCGGCCCCTTGGCGGCGGTGGGCGAGGGCTCTCCAGAGGGTGAGACCGTGTGTGCCGCGCTGGCCCGCTACGAAGCCACGCTGCGGGACGCCGTGCGCGAGATCCACGTGGACGTCAGCGCCTTCAAGCTGGGCGTGGAGCAGCGGCTGGAGGAGGCGCTGCACATGAACGGCCCGCTGGGCCGGGCCGTGGCGCAGCTGCAGCAGGAGAACCGGCAGCTCCGCGGCCAGCTGGAGGCCCTCACTCGCCAGGTGGAGATGCTCACAGGGACGGTGTGTGACAGGAGTGCCCTGCTGGGCCACGGAGGTGCAGCCGGGGCCCAGTCGCCCCCCTCGCCCAGCGGCGCGGCGGCCCCTGGCCCAGGCCCTGCCTCCAGCCCCTCCATCGCGCGCTTCTCCAGCAGGGCGACCATCTCCGTCAGCAGCAAGGCCAGCGTGAGTGCACCGAGCGGGGCTACAGGGTTTGAGGGAATGAGAGAGGGAAATGTGAGCACACGAGCTTAACGAGGGCAGTGGGGTGGGGTGGGGGTGGGGGGGCTGGAAGGAAAGTGTGTATTCTGAGCCAAAGACCCAGATGATGTCAGACTTTACGAGTGCTCAAAATTTGAAACCTGAATATCTAGACGCGCATATGCTGAAAACCGTATGAAGAGTAATCGTGCGCGCCTGGCCAGACTTTTACACACATCCTGCACATCTTGTCCAAGAACAATGATGTTTTGGAATGTCTGATTTACGAAGGATGAACTGAAGGGCTGAGGGCTTAGGATAATTTAGAAAAAAAAAAACAGTGATGATGGCTGTCAGAATATACCTAACGTGTCAGAGTGGTCAACCATTTAGACGTGTCTGACAGATTCAAGACCTCGTACCTTTTTTAGAACCCAAGTAGTTTAATTTAGTGACTTTAACAGACATGAGTCAAAAACAACTGAGTGCAGGAAAATCTGTAAAAAGTAACACAAGCTGGATTTAATCAAGCCAGAACCCAAAATATGACATATCGCTCGTATTTGAATTAAGGTTTAATGATTGTGATGTCCTCCTCCTTGGCTGTGAGATTATTTGGTTCAGTCAGAAGTTCAGAGGTTGTAGTTCAGAGGTTGTAGTTCAGAGGTTGTCATATGGCCTGCACATGGGACGTCTCTTGGTCCGGCCGTTTCAGACCAGGAAAAGCTCTTTTCATTTTATTTGAGTCTTCCTGTTCTTTCCTGAGCTTGCAGCTGCACCCTGTAACTCACTCAGACGCAAACACACACCGGCTCCCCCCTGCCCTCTGCCTCACACTCTCTCTGTCACTCATTATCTGGTGTAAAGTCTGCTCACGTCAGACTGAATACGCATCACCGCTATTTATGTTGCATGTAAATCCACAGATCATCTTTTTCAAATACATAATACTGTTTCCTGTTAGGAGAAGGACTAATGAATGACTCATTAACTTTTCTCTGAACCGTGTCTGACAGACGAACTGTGGATGGCTGGGGTTTTTTGGTGGGGAGTCTGGTGTCTTAGAGTCAAGAACACAAGGCTGTTATCTGCCTCTCTGTCACATCCACACCTGCGGACTCCGTAATGAGATCTCAGCGCCGGCCGTGGACAGTGGACCTTAAAAGAACTCGGGTATGCTAAAGGACAGCCATGCTACACGCGGGAAGGAGAGGGATAGAGGTCAAGGAAGAGAGAGGGAGAGAAAGAGAGTGAAACAGAGTGAGAGAGATCCCGCGTGTGCCACATGAGGACGTGCGCTGGCCTGCCTCACATCGGCTGTCCACGCAGCTCTGCTCCAAGCACCTGCAGATATCCACCACTACATGTTATCTCTGCTCTCCTCTGGCGCTGGATCCGCAGCGCTGGCTATCTGTGGCTCCCATCCTGCCTGCCTTTATCCCGGCCTCAATCTTGGTCTGTCGCCACGGTATCTGTCTGTCTGTCTCTCTGTTGCCACGTTTGTCTCCACACACTCTCATTACGCGAGCTACGTGGTCTCCGCATCGCCTCCTGGAGGGTCTCCGAGTTCGGCCCACCCAGCTCAAGCCCCCTGTTGCGCTGGGAGCTGGGTTCCTCTCCTGTAATAGCGAGCACACTCCAGTGGGACTATCCACCAGAGGAATGCTTCTGTTCCACAAATAATCTCTTCTCCACTCCCACTCCACTCCCGCTCGACGCTGTCTCCGCTGAAGCGCCTGCCACTGCTGTTGCCAATTACCGCTGCATTTCTGTGGTCTCGGTGGGCCATTGTGTCGACATTCTGCCTCATTTGAAGTACATTGAGTGAGTAAGGATTAGAAGGCCAGAGTTCCAGTGCCCCTCCCCACCCCTCCACACACACACACACACACACACACACACGTACACACCACTACCCCAGTCTCATCTTCTGGGCCTTGCCATAGTCCCTCCAGGCACCAGTGGGTTTGTCTGCTGTCCTTCTCTTAACTCTTCACTGGGGACTTGTGGATGCTTGGGGTCCACACCTGCACTGTGCTGCAGGCTCACTGCCACCCAAATCCTCACTGCCACCCAAATCCTCACTGCCACACAGTTCCCAACAGATCCTGCCACACACATACTACCCTTCAGCCCTCTTCTTGATAATTGTGAACAAAGTGCTCTTGGGTCAGTGGGTTATCTAGATTATTCTGTACCATGGTATGGCAGTGTACTGTACATGTCTTGCACCTTTTCTTCTGACAGGAGGTTTATTTAAGGGAGTGTGTGTGTGTGTGTGTGTGTGTGTGTGTGTGTGTGTGTGTGGTGTGTGGTGTGTGAGAGAATGACAGAGCTTCACCAGAGCATGTATGTGGGGGAGGTGTGGGGGTAGATAAGATGTGCAACTGTTATCTATGGAAACTCCATCAGAGAACACTCAAGAGTGAGAGAACACACACACACTCACACATATACACACAAATATACTGGCATTGTATTTCATTATTTATAAATCGCAGTGTTAATGCACATCTTGGGTACATTATGTGTTGTATGCTTATACATACTTAATATTCCTAAGAAACACTTTTAATGTCTGACTTCACATTACATGATCTCCTCCTGACATGTCAGATTATAATCTCAGTAGGTTAAAATTAGCACCCTATCAGTGTGTGTGTGGGGGGGGTTCAAATCACTGGACTGCCAGGCCCCTTTAAATCAACACCAGTTTGGGACTGGAGCCCTGCGTCTCCAACACCCCCACGTCCATAACACAACTCCATTACTCAACCAGAGGCTTATCAAACCCCCCCCCACAATCAGATCTCAACCGTAAAGGATCTGACAGATTATGTTGCTATTGAGCAAGCATTGGCTTATGATGCATATGTTTTCTAAATGGGCAGAACAGTTCCAAAGCACTGCTGGCTGTGATGTTTGGCTAGCGTGGGCAGCATGTGTGCGGTGGGTGTATGTTGATCGTGCACGTCCAACATACAGACCTGGCCTCTGCTTTCGCCTGTGTGCCAGTACATCTGGAGCTCTGTCTGCACGTGCGCCCAGGCTTTTCTTACGACCGGGTCCTTTTCGCTGCCTTGCAGGCCAAAGGAATGTTTGCTTGATCATGAATGCTTGGAGCTATATTTGGTCTGCTGTTCAGTTTTCACTGCTTTTGGTGCTACAGTTCCACATGGGCAGGCAGGTAGGCCTTGAAGGTATGCCTGCGACAGACAGATTTGTTTCCCTGTCTTCATTAGCAGCAGCTGATATACCTGCAAGGTCTTAAAATCATAAATTTAAACCCCACACCTGGTTATGTATATCAGATTTTTATAGGTACCCTTTTGGATGTGTTACCGTGTGTGTGTGTGTGTGTGTGAGATACGCATGACGTTTTAAGCCTGGCTTGTGGGGACTCCCGGCCCAGTGCCAGTACTGCCACAATGGAACATGGCATTTAATCTCCTTCTGTTGCCTTGCCTGGGTCTCTATGTCCAGCACAGGTTCCTGGCAGAAGAGAAGAAATAGAACAAACAACTGCAGCATGGCTATTAGTACAATGGAGTGAAGAGTGTGTAGGGCTGGAAAACAGAGAGCGTTTGGTGGGTGAGGGCTGCAGAAAGGTCTCTGACCACTCCCATGCAGGCCCTGGGTCTCCTAATTAGTTCCAGGCAGTATCGTGTATTTTCATCTCCGTGGTTACAGGTTAATAATTCTCTGTTTATGGTGTGACCTCAGTGCCCTCCAAATCTATTGTTCCTGCCTTCCAGGACGGTGTGTGGGCGTGTGTGCATGCACATATGTTCTCATATAGACTGTCCGCCAGGCAGACAGTCTGGGCTTTGGTTGTGGGAACTGTCTGTGCTGATATAGGGCCCTGTGCTTTTAGTACATTAATGAACCCAGGAAGAACAGTGTCTTATGGTGAGGCGTTGGCCTTTGACACTTCCTCCAGCCGGTGTTCCTTGTGTACGTCTCAGGTTTGGCCTTGAGTCTGTCGGCAGGGCCAGAGGGCACGGCGGGGCGGAGGCCTCCACCAGCTGGTGGCCTGAAACCCTAAACCAGCCTCAGGCTCGTCGGTCTGGGGCGCTAAATGCTGTGCGTTCATGGAAACATGGCCTGACCCCCACCCTGCCCCGCCTGGACCCCTCCCTTCCTCAGCCCCCCCTTTCTCCCACGACCCCCAGCCCCGAGGCTGTGCCTGCCCCCGGCTCGGCTCCGGCCCCTCACGTCTTCAGGTGTTGCTGGGGTGACGGTGTCACTCAGGCCACCCAGGCTACAGCAGTCCTCACCAGGACGCTAATAGCCCTCTCTGCCTGAGGGGTCTCAGATGCCCACCTGAGTGCTCCTGTCCTGGTCTCTTTTGCATGCAGCCCATCTGCTCTTCCCTCGGCATGTCACGTTTACGTGCATATTTCTGCCATGGTGGCACACAATGTGCCAATGTTGCTTTGCTGCAGCGAAGACATGGAGGGTACATCTCTCCAGGCCACGCCGTGCCTCCACGAAGCTTCCTTCGGATGGAGGAATTGCAGCTTTTGCACCCTACGCAGAACAGCTGTTGGGCCTCTTTCACCAGGTAGACACAAGTTCCAAGAGGAAATTACAGAGCCGAGCTCACTACGGCCCGTGCCATGAGAGCGCATTCCAGATGCCTGCCTGTATGCACTGCTCTGTGAACCCTAGTTCCCACTGACTTCCCATTCACTGCAGCAAAGAGTTCAATGAAAGTCAAAATCACTGCCATGCCGAGCAGTTCCGCAAACGCTACAAGCATTTCATTCTTGTTCTGCTCATGCTAAATTTCCTTCATTCGGCTCCTGAGAGATTTAGGCCTTCCCTAACATCCGCACCACCCATTTGAAGATGAGGACTTTCTTTCCGCACGCCAGCTCTGATCTGTGTGTGATGGAAAGCACGAACACTAAAGCGTGCTTATACCAGAGCAGGGCTTCATGTGCCGCTAGCAGTCTGTGGGCCCCTCTGCTTCTTCAGAGGACCTGTTGTGTTATTTAGGCTGTCGGTTCCTTCTTAATGTGCTTCCGTCGTGGTTTCCATTGTGAATATACATTCCATTCCACCACCTCAAAGTTCAGTGAAGCTCAAATGTCAGGAGCGTGTCCTGTCGGATATGTCTAAGCCCACCCCTCTCCACCCCCTCCCCCTCCCCAGTCCTTCATCTAAACTGCCATTCAGCTCAGTCAACCTTTCCTCAGACAGACAGAGCGACTCCCGTTTTGCCCTTGCACTTACATACCTCGGTGGGCACTTGACATGCTCCATCCATCATAATCCACATAAACTCCCTTTGTTTGCACCCCAACATTTTTCAGGCAACCAGCCAGCAATGGCAGAATTCCCATTTTGGCATGGCAGGCTGGCATCGGACAACTCTGACATTTAAATGCATGCATTCTCCAAGGGAAGCCCATTGTCTCATTCGCCACGCTTCGTCGGCTCCTCTGGGCCGGCCGCAGAAACCGTGGAATGCAGGCTGCTCTCGGTCCACGGTGGAGACTGAGCCGTTTCGTGTGTGTGTTGACGAAGTCGTACCAGACCGGGGGGCTGAGAAACGAAACGAAGCCACTGAGACATGAACTTTCCCTCCAACCCACACACACACACACACACACACACTTTCACCTGTGGGGAACCAGGGCTTCTGCAATGGAGCTAATAGAGTTCACTCCCCCACACTCTCTAAACTGTGTCTGCGTCACACTGCTCTCGTCATGTCTATGAGCCTTCGGGAGAGACCTGTACTTTCAGCAGGAGTGGACGGAGGTTCCCTAGAGAGCTCTTCTCCCGATCTCCCTCCAGGCCGAGGGCTTCTTCGTGTCTATTATCTCACCGAAATTTCCTCCCCATATTTTATTGTTTCCTGCTGCTGGTTTGAGGGAATTTGTTGTTCCCTGGGGAGCAAGCCACTTGTGAGGCTGCAGTAGAGAGCTCTGTGACTGTGTGTGTGTGTGTGCGCGCGTGAGATTGTGTTGACATGTCTGCTAGGTGTGACTGGTATCTTCAGCTTCTTACTTAACCCAGGTAACGTCTCAACCAGAACTGCAGCGAGGCTTCCGACCGCCAGCGGCCGCGGGCAAGGGCAGTGCGTCAGCTGGATCGGCCCAGGCCCTCCTTCTCTGCAGACATGAGATCACTCTGGAACACCACATAACTCCTCACTGCTGGTCCAAACGTTTCCACACCTGGAGCGTTTCCATGTCAACGTGGGCCATAGCCCGAACAGCAGCATGTTCCGCCAATGAACCAGAGCCGCGTGGTTCCTATGACAACCCTGACTGCACCCACCCACCCCATCTCCCAGTGGGCCAAGCAGCTGCTGTAGCCCCCTGCCTCTCCGAAACGCACACCCCTGTAGCATTCCTCCAGGCTGATGTCACCTGGTTTCTCTTCCACAGGCTCAATTACTCTCTGCATCTCAGTCGTAGGACTTCTGGTGTGTATGCAGGAACACACAAGTCACACACGAGCACCTGAATGCAAAAAAATTTTTAAGCCTCCATGTGTATTCATGCAGGTCTGTGCTTGTAAGAAAACACATGCAGAGAAACAATACAAAAAACAAACAGTAAATTCCCAGAAAAGCTGACAGTAGACAGCAGTCAGGCCCGTTATGGAATGGCTGCATCAGTCTGCATCAGGTATCTGTTACTCTGAGAAGCAATCTTTGTTAAACACTGAGATTAGCTGTGGCGATAGACTGCTCTGCATGAACGCTGATCAAATCTGTCACGTTGATTCAAAAGTGGAAATTCACTCGAATTTCTATTAGATCTGCAAGGCAAACAAGCAAACAAAAAAAATGCAAACATTATCAACATTACCCTTTGATGACTGAGGTCCCTGTGAAACCCTAACCCTAGCAAGGAGGCCACGTTTATGCGGCGTGCGCACCCACCGGTTTCAACTTCGCTGATATCAACACAGTCTATTTCTGCTATGCTGGCAGCAGCATACGCTCCTGCACTGAAGAGCAAGTGTGGCCATTAAGGAATGAGAGCGAGAGAAGTGAGCAGACCTTTACATTGTCACCTCTCGACACGGAGCACTGCGATCTCAGATCAAAGCCAACTGGCTCTGACAGAAGCAGGCGGCCTGCGCTAGTGCTTCCGATAGGGAACACATAAATCTGGATGTCAGGAAAGAGTGATTAGATTACATCACTCACCCTTCCTGTGGAGTCATGCAGATGAGATCCCTGTTCTCTTGGAGAACCTGGAGCTGCAGAGGAATTCGAGCCTCTTTCATCTCCTTGATTAGGCCTCACTGGGTAATTACGTCAGAAGTCACGCGTCGCTGGCTCTGTTCTGGTGGTTTTCCTCATAGTGGAACTGTATTCGGGTGAAGCTGTCAGAGAGAGGAGACTGTATATAATCTCATGGACACACAGATCCAGTGTCCTGAGTTGCTGTTTGGCCCTTTGTTTAATAATACCTCACCATATAAGACGTCTGCCATGAAGATCGCAACAAAAGATAATGTCATGGCCCTGGTAATGGCACAGCAGCAAGCAAAAAGAGGAAGAGACTGGATATTTACCTATCCAAATGACCCACAACAGAAATATCCTGGCAAACAAAATAGGGTGGAAGAAACAGGAGACAGGAATGGAAATTACATTGCATTTACATGTTCGGTGATTAGCAGATGCCCATGTCCAGAGCGACATAAAAAAAGTGCTTTGTCATCTACTCACAGAATGCTTCCTGCCCAGTATAATAGGTTAGCGTCAAAGATACCATTGAACGAGAATACTGTTAAATACAAGAATCAATGCTGCTACCTAAAAGCAATGCAAAAGAAGCATAAGTTCCATATCAAAACAACAATGCGTTCAGTACCAAATCATACTAAACAATATCAAACAATAAGTGGGAGCCAGTGAAGGGAACACAGCAGTGGTATGATGTGTGTGAACTTCCCTCAGTTGAAGCCCAGGTGAGCTGCTGCATTCTGGATCAGTTGTAGAGGTTGGATGGCCAGTAGAGGAAAACCAGCAAGTAGAGACAAGATAAGAAGAGACTTGCACAAGCACCCGCGCAGCTTCCTTGGCGAGAAAGCGCCGAATCCTTCGTATGTTGCACATGGGAAATGACTGGGTCAGGTTAGAAACATGAGTGGAGAATGATGTCTGGTTGTTCTAAGCTAGGCCCGGGCCACGAGCAGCTTCAGACGCCCAGTGGACAGTAGACTGTAGACATGGACTGGATGTGGATCCTCTCCATGTTGCCTGATAGTACCGTCCCTCCAGGTAGGACTGGAACCAATTCCGTGCTGAGCCAGTCACACCAAGGCTGGAAAGAACAGAGAGGAGGACGTTGTGGTTTGCTGTGTCACAGGCTGCCGAAAGGCAAACAGATAAACCACTAAATGTAATGGTCAAACACATCTTGTTGGTCTTGTGCTGCAGTGCAGTATTATTCCTTATGTTTAAGTTCATATGGCGTATCTTCTTGCCTTCCAGAGTATTGAACGTGAGGAGCCTATAGAGGTGGATCTTGCACCAGCCCCCTCTGCAGTTGAGAATGGACACGCATCCATAGATGGTAACCATTGGCAACTCTCTCTAAGTAGCAATGCTTCTTTTTATCCCTCCACATTCACCAATGATCTGCCTGACTTACCAGAAAACTCCACCCCGCCAGAGAGCTCTCCAGCCGCTGGGATGAAACGGCAAAACTCTTCCCCGGTTTTCATGGCGATGCCACACCTCCCTATCACTGCAACCACCAAAGTAGCAGACTCACTTGCCATAAAGGGCCCTGAGTCACCAAGCAGCCCGATGCAGACAATACCTCCAGCTGGGACAGACAGCCAGCCAGACAGCCAGCCAGACAGCCCGACAGCCACCAGTGGCAACCAGCCACAGCTTGAATCTACTATACATGCAGGTATTATGCATGGCATAGTCATCGCCACTTCAGGGTGTAGTGACTCACCTATATATAGTGACTGACATATGGGACCAATATCAATATTTATGTAGTGCCTTAAGTTCAAACTCTAGTCTATTAATGAAATGCAGTGGGTGTAAGACATGTAAAAACTCTAAAAATGTATCATTCATTCATTTTACGTGTCGCAGGTAAATCAGGCAACACGATTATTGTAAACATACGTTGCTCTTAACACAAAGGGGAATACAAATAGTTGAAGTGAATTTTATTTTCCAATTAAGTGCCATTTTTTGCCTTGAACTTGTACAGGTGTAAGAAAGTATATTGTGGAATGCCTCCAGATAAAAAAAACCGCACAGTCACTAGCATCAACCAACATCACTAACATATGTTGGCCACAGATAAATTGTGCACAACTGAGGCCTAAATTATACAGAAGGCTTAATTATTTGTTTTGATGGTGAAAATTATTGGTTGTAATCATGTAATAAAATATGCGTGTGTCTAACTGTGCGCATCTGGCTTGCTGCTGTTCTAGTGTCCTCTGTGAAATCATGGACTCCAAGTCCTGTGAGAACAATGGGCTCCCCTCGGCTGACTGGTAACAACAGACCTTTCTCAGACCTTTCGGCTCATACGTGCCTTTCTGTTCGCTCTGCAACTGTGTTTAGACAGCAGGTGACAATCAAATGGGCCTTTCTTCTTGATTACATTTATTTAAATGCACCACGCAGGTGCTTATTTGCTTTAGTATGTGGTGTATGTTCAGAGGTGAAAAGAATTTAGTTTAGGTGTGAGAGAGACTATTTGGCCTCCTAGAGCAGAGGTATCAGATGCCATATCAGAGACGCTCATGTGGGAAAAAACCCGACTGTCTGCCTGCCTAACGGAAGTCTATATGTGTTTTGTCTGATGCATCAATCACAGACACCATGGCATCTTCTGCACCACCCAAAGCTGTGGCATATTCGGGTTACTCAGGTCTCAACCAGTACATCCCAGACAGGTTGGTCAATGTAAATCGCAGTCTATTGCATAGTACACATGCAGCACCCACCTCCAACACTGCTCAGTGTAATAGTTGGATATAAACCCGGTGGAAAGCTGGGGCATCTAGTGGTGCGTTGCAGTCACGCGCTTTCATTTGTGTGTATCAGGAATGTGGATGTTCCAGGAGAGCTGTCCTTCGGCAGGGGTGTCGAACGCCGGCGTGAGCTGGTGAGGTCACAGACTCTCCCGCGCAGCCTTGGAGCCCAGGCGCGCCGGACCATCTTCGAGCGGCTGGATTCAGAAAACGCCAGGTTAGCTGTGACTGGCCCTCACAAACCACCCTCTACATGGACCAGCCTGTGGGGGTCTCGGCTCGGTGTATTAGACGTACCTGCTCGTGCCTCATTTCTTACATGCCTTTTGTCCCTCCGTGGCCTCGGCCGCTGCCGCAACACCCCAGCCGGCCTAAACCTGTGGACCCCAAGCCCAAGCTGAAGCGCTCCCAGAGCTTCGGCGTGTCGAGTGCCAGCAGTATCAAGCAGATTCTTCTGGAATGGTGTCGCTCCAAAACTATCGGATATCAGGTGAGGCATTATGCCTTGGCTCTGGGCTAGGAACAGCCGGTGATGAGCGCACATAGTCTACCCCTGCTCTCAAGGTCTGGGAAGTCAAATAAAAGCACTAGCAAAACACTCAGATTTAAAGACTTTCAAGACTTCTTTTTGGCTAGTAATAAGTTCTGTTACAACTGACACATAAACCAAGCAATAAGTACATCAAAATACTAGAATGATTATATTTAGCCCATTTTTAAAACTGTGGTCTAGAGAACGTTTGGTAGCACTAACTTTTTAAGATCTTCAACATCAGAATCTTAAGAGAGAATCATAACTCATAGATCTTGCAATACATTTACATTTAAGTGTACTGCAAAATGTTACCCTGTTAATTAGATAAGTGCACTGTAAAATGTTACCGTTAGTTGCAATGAGTTGTATACAGCTGTGTACAAGAGAAGAAGTGTGTATGTGTACTTTAGCAGAAGTGTGTGAGCTGTGCAGCCCACCAGCTCTCTGCCTCGGTCCTTCACAGCTGCACGAGGCATTGCATGCAGCCCTCTCTAAAGGCAGCACTTTCATGGTCAACACAAATCTGGAGCAGAAATAACAATGTAACAGAGTACCAAAACGCCCAATTAAGAACAACTGTGATGATGTACATTTTCATATTGACAGATGGGCTTTTATTTGCCAGTGGAGACTCAGGACATAGATGGCATTAAATTACAGAGTTTCAGATGCCAGCTCATAGCAGGAGGTGAAATATTGCAACACTCTTGGTCTGCTTTCAGTTTTATAATAGAGATTGAAGGATGACTAAAATAATAGTGATTGAGGATGACTAAACGTCACAAAACCACCTTTTCGTTTTTTGGCAACACTTAATTCTGTCAGCTCAGAATATAGCCATGGGCAAAATTAATGCAGTACAGATAACATCACCAGCGAGTCTCAGAAAACTTCCAGATGTGCTCAGGGTTGAAGTTAGCCAACATAACAGCACTGCTCTTACAAGAGGTCATTCAAACACTGTAAACTGTGTTACAAACACAGATCATAATCTATATCCAAGTTTTCCAGTCACGGGACTGGATAAACCCTGTACTTCAAATGTTAGTGTTTTCTCTGCTCCAACATCACTATCTGAACTCAGGATGGGTGTGTTCATTAGCTGAAGCCTTGAGTCAGGTGTGTGGGGAACAGGTCGCAACACTCAAATATGCAGTGTATGATTCTTGAAGACCCATACTGGGAAGCAGTGGTATACATATCCCAAGTGCCAACTTTCCTATTCCACAGAACATCGACATCCAGAACTTCTCGTCCAGCTGGAGTGATGGCATGGCTTTCTGCGCCTTGGTCCACTCATTCTTCCCCACCGAGTTCGACTACAACGCCCTGTCCCCTGCCGATCGCAAGCACAACTTCGAACTTGCTTTCAGCACCGCGGAGTAAGTTACTGGCACATCGGCACTGGTTTTTCCCTACGACAGAGACGCGTTAACTTGCGCTGCACGGTCCACCACAAGCTGGAACGTGTCACGGTACTGCTTCCGTCATCCAATTCACTTAACGGCAAAACGGTGCGGGACAGATGGAAATCTCAGAAGATAAAAAGATTAGCGCAGCGGCTACGTGACAGTCAATTCTTTGGATGGCGTTAAAAGGCTGAATGAAGTGAAGACTGAGCGATGGGAAAGATGACCTATGTGCAGTACTTTAAAACGATCGTCGAGGTCAACTGCACGAGGTCATCTCCCAGCGTGGCCTGGCGGATACTATTACCGACTTTCCGAGGCGTGGGGAAGCGGTGCCTGTAACGTAACCCTCCGGTTAAACCGCCCATCCAAGCCAGCTAACGCCAGGCATCCCCTTTTTCCAGACATCAACAAACCACCCCTCTCCCTCCATGCGGCTATGCACACAGAAATGTGCTTATCATATTAATTCAGTCATTTTGTTTGCAATATCTTGTATATGAAAGGAACATGTACACAGTTAATAACTTGTGTTAAACATCTTTTCCACCCATGTTCCAGGCAGAAGGCTGGCTGTGACAGGCTCATTGAAGTGGAGGACATGATGGTGATGGGCAGAAAGCCTGACCCAATGTGCGTCTTTACCTACGTCCAGTCTCTCTACAACCACCTGCGCAAGTTTGAGTGAGACATCGAGCCCGTGCCACCATGCCTGTTCTATTCAGCAACTGCTGCTGAAAGTGCAACACTGCCCTCTGCTGGACTATACATGAACTGTGTTCAGCATATGAGCACAGTCAAAAGGTGCCAAATGAGGAGCCACTTTGGTGCGATTTGCTTTTTAAAAAGCCTGATGTTTTACGACTGTATTTTTTATCAAAAAAGGCAACTATTTATTTACTTTTCGTGTAATTGTGCCAATTGACTACAGTAAGCTGATGATTTTATAGAGGGTGTAAAAAACCTGAAGGAAATGATTACCAACAGTTAAATGCCAATTGCTAAACTGCAAATGTTTTTCATCTTAACGGTTATCTTTAAAAGCCTAAACTGCAGAGACATGTACAGAAAAGGGTGCCTTATATTCTTAGACTTGAGAAAGATTCAAATTTTTTTTTTTGCTATTTTTTCTATTTCATTGTTATAAAATGTGGTTTTAAAGTACAAGCACAGGTTGGTCTCATTATATTTCTGCAAGACCACAGCCTTGCCAAAGCTTACCACTTAACCCCATACAGAGCCAAGTGTGTTTGCATCTGACTACATACCACATGGTAGATAAATGGTGTAAATTTGGTGTGAATAAAGCAGGCTTCACAGCAGCCTATGCTGCATGGTAAGTAAGAAGTGTAACATTTATTTCCTTCTCGGGACTTCCTCTCTGCATATCAGTCTTTTGTGGGGTTACATAATCCTTTACTTTGTTTTACGGAATTTTATGCAGAACTGAAACAAAATACTTTTATAAAGGATAAACTTATAAATGGATGACTTGGTCTTCAAAAGCTTGACTTCTAAATTTGTTTCTCTCCCCCCTATAACCAATGAAATAACCAGTTTACTACAATCCAGTCCTTAGTTTTAGCCTAAACATTTCCTGGAACTGGTTTTCAAAAACCTTCCATCTGCATAAGGGTGATCCTGGTTTAGTAATGTTTGGTTAACCAGAACAGAATGATTGATATACCAGATTTCATGCTAGTTTACCAAAACATCATCAGGTGTGAGTACTTGATCCACTGGAGACAGCTTTACATTAACTATAGGAACTGAACGGCACATTTCACCAAGTCACATCAGTACAATCTGATATAATCAATCACTTCTTTTATAACAAAGTACTATTCTTCCTCCAGTTTCATTTACATACTTCTGCTACATGGATTTGTATTATATATTATCCCAGACATCCTTGGAAGAGTCACGGTGTTCTTAATTTTGAAGATTACATTTATCCCAATAACAACCTGTTTAAGACTGTGATTTAATCCAGTTCGTTAATGAAATCCATCTGGATTTGACTGGATTACTAAAAGAATGGTCCCTGATTAGATCCACTGGAATAGGATCAACTGATCAGTGCACGAGTCATTTAATTGTCACTGGGCGTTATGGCTCTCCCATGTCACCCTCCACGGTTCGGACCAGAATGTAAAGCTCTGCCAGTCCAACTACAGATGCTGCAATCACTGCAGAAATGATTCTCTGCAAAAAAGAAGGACCTTACATAATTACTGCAGCATCGCATGACATGAAATAAAAACAGCCACAAAATCTATTTTGTATGATTGTATGGATATCCCTTAATTTTGCACTTGTAAAAGAAAAACTTAGGAAACCCATCTCATCCATTTTTAATACTAACTGGAATATTATGAACAAATGTTTTGCAGTTTCAACATCACTGCTAAGATCAGTTATCAGTGCGTGAGGATTGCTCTTACCGCTGCCGTCTCTGTGAAGATGTACTGACTGCCAAGGTAGGCACAAGCGAAGGATGCAGCCACTGTTACCAGGAAGTTGAACACAGTAACAACAACAGCCTTAACAGAGCGGACTGCAGGACAAAAATGTGAGTTATAATGAGAACTGAGCAAGTGGGTCCATGGCAAGAGAATTGAGCAAAGGAACAAAAAATAATGTTGACCTTGTCTTCCAATGTCTGCTAAGGATCCATGACTTACTTCCTGTTGGTAGAAAAACAAATCAATGTGGACCTACACCATGTATAGAAGAGTCCCTCAGTAGAGCATAACACTGAATAATGTGCCTTGTTATTGATAAAACTCTCCGAATGCAGAAAACAACTCACCTGAGGATTTACGTTCCGGGTGATTCTCATATATTCTTCGTTGGCTAGTTTTGCCTTAATCTTCTCCAAGCGAGCCACCAACTGAGGGTTCTGATCATAATGTACATTCAACAATGTTAAGACACCTGTTTACATTCAAAAGCTACAGGTGTATGCAGATGAATACAGATTCAGGTAGATAGTCTCACTCTTGGAGGCAGTTCGACCTTCGGCAGATTAAGTGTGCTGTCTTCCAGCAGTTCATGAAGATAGACTGGATATCCTTTAGCCAAAAAAGATCACCTTCATTCACCCCATCATGATGACATATTTCAAACAATCCAAACTCCCACTTTATATTAAACATCACTGTCTCCAAATGTGAATGAGAGCATTGTACCATCTGCCAAAGTTTTACTACATTAAATATATATTTAAGGACAGTGACACAATAGGTAATTTGTTAGCTGCAATAAACCAACACAGTCATTACATATGCTGCTTCAGTGGACCCCAAATAAAACACTATATTTAAGAGAACAGATTCAGAAGATCAGAGTGCGGTTTTTATCTTACCATTCTCCTGAAGACATTTCTGCAGCTTTCTGGCCGTTTTAAATGAAATGTTTGGCTGTTCTTTGAGAGCCTGTAATTGCTCGCTAAGACTCGGTGAGGTGCGGGATTCGTTTTCCAATAACCCTTTCACTCTCTCACGAAACTTTCTGCCGAGCGTAAACGAAGACGCCATGACGTTCAGAGAGAGACAGATATCTGTGGAAACCTGATCAAAACCTGTTATCTTAATACATCGGTAAACGTATCGTCACTATTTCACCGAAGCCTTCTACCGAGGAAACGTCCTCAGCGACATGCTGCTATCCAAACACCGCTAACGCTGGCGTCGGAAACCCACCTAAGACACATTAAACTCCACCAGCTTTGGTCAAACACTTAGTTATGGTTAAAACTGGTCGATGAAGCCTACACACGGTGTTGAAGTCATCTATCTGACTAACACCATATTTTTAACGTCAGCTGGCTGAATCAGCTGACTCGGCGCGCGGGGATGACGTTGAGCCGCACGTGGTCCCGGCCGTTAACAATGAACACATTTACTGAAACTCTGTGTTTTGATAAATGTTTGGACTGATCAGCCAATATTCGTCGAAAACCTAAATTGTACTGAAGTGGCCAGTAAAAAAAAAAAAAAAAAAAAAAAAAAAAGCCAGAAAGCTCGTAAATGGATCACGAGAAAACTGGACAACACTTTCGACACTTACCTTTTTACAGTTAGCTGACCTTATAAAACAAAATACTAAAAAAAAACCATTTTATTTTTATTAACACTTTATTTTGTAGTAATTAAACGCGCGTTGTGCTTGTAAACAGGCTGCGCTGGAGGCGCGATGCATCATGGGGACGTATGGAGCTGCCAGAGTAATTTAAAGTGCCATTCTAGTCGGTTCGGGTGTTTTCGGACATAATGTGTGTGCGCAGTTTGTAAATAGAAATTTAGTGTGCATATATATATATATATATATATATATATATATATATATATATATATATATATATATATATATATATATGAGAGAGAGAGAGAGAGAGAGAGAGAGAGAGAGAGAGAGAGAGAGAGAGAGAGAGAAACCTTGCGGTCGTTTTCTATTCGTTTGACTCGCGTTTTTTTTACGTGTGTATTAAAAAAAAGATGGCTGCGCGCGTAGTGCGTCGGGGCTTGTTGTTGACAGTCAGTAAATGCAACAAGAACTTTGCACAAAGGTTATTGAGAGGCATGGAGTACAACTGTGGACAAGTACAGACCAGAGCGTATAACTGGGGACTATCCCGGACCAGAGCTCGGCCGGCCTGTTTAGCTTGTGCTCTGTGCAGTTCTCTGCAGACCAGGTTCATGTCATCGCGGTAAGGCGTGTGTGCAAAACCGTGCTCTCAAACCCTACTTTAGCTCTTAGATTAGGTTGTGTAATGGATTAGAATAAACCTTGCTTCCTTTTGCAACATGAAATTAAGACTTACCGGTTTTTCGCCTCTTTATCTGAGGGCTTACATATCTAGGTATATCTGTGTATTTTTATAGCCTGTTATCACATGGCCTACATCACAGAAAAGATTGCAAAACAGACTATACAGGGCAAGATGTAGCCAACAGTCATTTTCACCTTGGTATCATATAATTTGATAGGATAAGCATGATCAGGAAGCTGAGTTGCTCACTTTCTAAAGAATTCTACTGATGTATTTTGCAGAGCCTTCCTGTATAGTACCTGAAACATGCAGAATATAAGTAAACAGTTACATTTGAAAACAGATATTATTACAACTTTGTCCCTGTGTTGGTGGCTAACACCCAATCCGCTCGTTGGATTGACCCAGGTTGGGTCAGGGAACGGTGACTACCGGAAAGGTCTATTTGTGGCTGGCTATGTCTTTCACTGGCGAGCAGGGCTATCTAGGGCATACAGATTCAGAGCATACTGGGCTGTGTCCAGGTTTCCATATCGGTTGTGTAATATTCAGGTTCATGTTTTTCCTGTTGCCATGCAATATGAGAAAGCAGTTTATTAAATGCACTGACAATTATGCAGTGATGTTTCTGAGTGCTGAGTATGTCTGGCTCCTGCCGAGGTTCTGTTTGGTTGTTGCCTTTTCTTCATTCTCCTTTCCTCTGGGCCCATTTCGCAGAAACAGGCCAGATGGGAAAGTGCTGGAAACTGTTGGGGTGCTTGAGGCACCAAAGCAGCAGGGGAAGTATGAAACAGGCCAGGTGTGTATTTCGGGGGTTAATGGTCGATATTTGCCAGCTGTATCGATCGGATCGCTAGCTCTCTCGCCATCTCTCTTGTAGCCACTGAGCTTTAGAAGTGGCTAAGTTCTGATGGTCTCTCTGCAGCTTTTCCTTCACGGTGTATTTGGCTACAGAGGGATAGTGTTGTTCCCCTGGCAGGCTCGGCTCTACGATCGAGATGTCGGTCCTACCACCCCCGACAGGTAGCTCGTTTATTCATACACCTTTTAAAAGTTGCCACTTTCTGACTTTTCAGTGTTTAAAGGGATAGATCAGCCAAAAACACTGACGTGAGCAGGGAATGAAAGCCAACTGGTTATACTCAGGAAGATTCTACTTTTGTTACTGATTTTTAGCATTTTGGCTAAACTATCTTATTTATTTTATATTATTACAGTAAGACAGAGTCCCTGGGTCATGAGTCAAAAGAGGTGAAAGGAAAAACACACACTTACTACCAGGTCCTCATAGACATCCGTGACTGCCCCCACATAGTGAGTCTCTCCATTTTGTGTAGATTATATGCAATTAATTTTTTCTTAACACCACTTTGCTCACCACTTGTGTAAATTCATCTCAGATGACCGTGTTATTTCAGTCCCAGAGGTCTCAAACAGAGGCGGTTACGTTTCTGGCAAATCATGATGATAGCAGGGCCTTGTACGCGATACCAGGTCTGAGACTTCAAGCAATGGCTGTATTAATAGTTAATTTTGTCTTTGCATATTTGAATCAGTTTCAAGTTGTGGTCCTCTCAAACCGCCTTCTTTCAGGTCTGGACTACGTGAGTCATGAAGACATCCTGCCTTACAGCTCGACAGAACAAGTTCCCATCCAGCATGAGCTGTTTGAGCGCTTTCTCATATTTAACCCATCTAAAAGTAACTGCACATTTCCCACTAGATTACTCAAAGTTCAGTTGCTTCCTACCCCACCAGTGATGGGACTGTGTGTGTGTGTGTGTGTGTGTGTGTGTGTGTGTGTGTGTGTGTGTGTGTGTGTGTGTGTGTGTGTGTGTGTGTGTGTGTGTGTGTGTGTGTGTGTGGTTTGCACAGTGCCCTCTTTTAGCCCGAGAGATACACTCCAGGCCTGGCAGAAGAAGAACCATCCGTGGCTGGAGCTATCTGATGTACACAGGGAGACCACAGAGAACATCCGTGTCACTGTTATTCCCTTCTACATGGGCATGAGGGTAGGCAAAGGGAATTTGGGGGTGAGCTAAAGCGTTTGGACTGAAGTCTCTATTTAGGTACTTGTCTCACCAATCGCTATAACACAAGCGTTGTGGTTGTGTATCTGTTTTGTTTTTTAGGAAGCACAGAATTCGTATGTGTACTGGGTAAGTAGAGGCAATGCTTTAACAGTAGTCACTTCAGATGCATCATTCACTATAGTCACCTCCAGGGAAGATGACCTTTGGGTGTTTGTCTCAGTGGCGATACTCTATCCGGCTGGAGAACCTGGGCAGCGATGTGGTTCAGCTCCGCGAAAGGCATTGGAGAATCTTCAGCCTGTCTGGCACTCTGGAGACAGTACGCGGCAGAGGCGTTGTTGGCCGGGTGAGCAGAGGCAATTCGAGCGGCACATTTGTGTCAGACATGGGCCTGGCCAGAATGGGGAGAATTGTAAGGCTTGGTATGTAAAATAAACTGATTCTGTCTATTGCGCAACCAGGAGCCAGTGTTGTCAAAGGAGCAGCCAGCATTTCAATACAGCAGCCATGTGTCTTTGCAGGCTCCTAGTGGCCATATGTGGTGAGTTAAATGCCCTCTTCCTAATAACCTCCCGGCTGTGTACAGCAAATAAACAAAGCATTCTGGGGGAATGGTGGTTATAGAAACAGCTTCTTGTACAAGCATTAACTTATAATAAACTTTTTCATGCACAATACATGTATTAACCTAAAATCACCTTTAATTGCAGATAATCGGTGTTGGTGAAAGCAATTGCAATTCAGCTGTGTTGTTATACCCTTTTGTGTGTGTGTGTGTATGTGTGTGTGTGGTTGTTTTTTTTGACAAATAATCTACACTGTTTTCAAATATCCGTTTTGTATATTTGTATATAGGGGGACATTTCGCATTGAGAGGACAGATGGCTCCCACTTCGATGTGCGCATTCCACCTTTCTCACTGGAGAGCAATAAGGATGACAAATCGCCCCCTGCTGGTTATACTCTATAACACACCCCCACCCAGAGGACCCGCTTATCAAAGCTGGCCCCATTATGCTGCTCTATGGAACTATGCTTAAGCACAGTGTTTCCCAGTCCTGGCCATAGAGTGCCCACTGCACATTTTCCCTGCTCTGACATGCCCAGTTGCAAAGAGCTAAACGTAGATACGCTTACGGAGCCGTTCGTTGCTGATGAGCTGAGCCAGGCTTGTTGGGAACAAGTGAAATAAAGTTTGCAGTGTGTGTGTGTGTGTGTGTACTTCAGCAGCAGGGGAAACGCTGCTGGGGGCGTGGCTTGATGTGAAATAAAATGAACACATTTTGCGGTGTTGTAACCCAGTGGTGGGTGCGTTTCAGTATGCAAGGGAACAAAAAAAGGATTTTGTAGTTCATGGTTTGAAGGGCTTCCTGTATGTGAAATAATTTTCAAATAGTGTTGAATGAGACATGCGGTTTTCTTAGTTGTGAGAGTTCATACCTGCTAGCAGGGTAATGGTATTTTAACTGGGAAGCTCCCTCACTCCCAGGCCAAGACCCATCTTGGAATCACTTCATCGTACGCGGTTGTGTTTGATGGATTTTGAGCTTACATTCTGTTCATTTGGAGAGTGGATGGCTGAGCAGGAATTTAACTGTATTCAGGGTGAAGGGATCATAAAGGGTATAACACTGCAGCCAAGATGGCTGTTGTAATTCTGATTTCATGGCAACGTTTACCACTCGGTAGTGGAGTGTTTTGCCAGATTCAGCCTTGTTGGCTTGAGAAACTTGAGCGTCTTGTAGAATGTTTGAGTACACTGATGCATTGACACGGTTAGTAATGTGATGTAAGTAATGTTAAAACAAAAATAAATGCACATTTGAAAGTAGTTGTTTCTTGATTATTACTTGTATGTTGGAGAAACTGAAGGAGGGTATATCGTGTTATGGTGTTGCAGACCCTTTTTTCTTTTCCTGCATTTACCTTTTAATATTGTCTTATTTCATATCTGTAGCCGCCCGCATAATGGCTTGCTTTAGGACTTCATTAAAGGGGAAACATTCCATGCAGTAGCCGACAACATAAGGAACACAAGCTTTGTTATATGTAAACGACATTGATCTGTGAAGGTCTTGGTGCTAAATGAATGATGCTAAATACTAAGTGATTTTAACTAATTAAGTTCTTTTTTATTAACTTTTGTATTTCATGGCTGGGAGAAGTATACAAGTCCTTGGCTAAAAGGGGATGGTGTAATAATAATCTTTTAAAATTGAAAGCCAAGCATTAAAAACTCACTTGAGTCAGACTGTTAAAGTCTTTGCGCTAACTGACCTAAGTATTAAAAGTGAAAATATATCCTATACGGATAACCTAAATAAAAATGTTCCATCAGGTTTGAATTTGCATGTCACATGATCTGTGGGGTGTTTTCCTGTCAATACTGCATTCAATTTTATTTAATTATTAAAATTTACAATATAACATTGGTTTCTATCTGTTTATTCAAAACTAAACGTTTATTCAAAACCATTACACATTTTATGGGCTTACTGGTTAAATGTAGTGGAAACAAATGTAGTATCTTTTGATTGCAGAGGATTAAAATTATTTTAAAGCATAACTCGTTAAATCAAATATTCAAAAATGACATTTAATATTAGTGTAGGACAATGTTAAACTCTACCACTATTCAGTACACAAAGAAACGATGTCACTGGTTAAAAGCTTTTGTGCATTTAGCACCAGGTGTCAGTATAGAGTAATATGAAATATCACTGGTCAGACTGAAGACATTGGCTGTGCGTTGATGAGAGTCAACTGCGTTAGGCGGGTTACTTTTCACTGCCGCAGTGTACGTCCTGACCTACTGCAAATGGCAACTCGTTAACCACACAGATGTATCCATTTGATTCATATCTATATATCTAAACCTAGTATATACGAAAGGCCATTTATTGCAATGCAAAGAATGTGCATGATTTCAATGAATGACCATCCGGTAGATTAGTTTCATTAGCTAATTGCAAGTAGCTTGGTCGTTTAATTTGGATAAATAGCCTATTTGCTCGCGAGCTAGACCACTTTAAAACTGAACTCGAAGATGCTGAACCCCTCCCCAGAGCTCGAGCGAGCCCGTGCCGCACGCCCTTTGCACGATGACGCACGAGACTACAGTGTTGTCGGACAGGGGATGCAACAGCAGCCGCAAACGCACCTGCGACAGGTCACGCCAGGGAATTAGAGGAGACGCCGAGACGAAGCGGAGGTTAAAACGTCTCACGAGGTCGGTGGCAAATATGCTGGACTTGAAAGCGCTAGGATGACTTGAGCAAGGAGGAAACGGGCACAGACAAACGTTTCCATGCCCTTGTCGTCCTCCCCCCCAGTTACTGACCTCGCTTTACTTTCCGTTATGAAGGAACTTAGGTTGCGGGTCGGTTCGTCGAAATGCTGGCGTTTTGGAAATGATCTGTGTTTACTGGAGTCCCACCCCGAGAAGCGCGCTCCTCCGCGGAGGCAACTGCATGCACGGAGTTTGAGGTCTGCTAGACATATTTTGATGGTTATCTGCGGCCATGCTGCGGGCTTTATTATCTGAACTGTTCCCTACTTAAGGGGCACTGAAATAACACTCGAGTATATTTTGGTGAATCTTCGACCTATTTGCTTGCGAGACTAATTCGTGACTAATTCGTGGCATATTGTTTCAGAAGGAAGAGACGTTTTGGTGGATCTTGCTGCACCTGTCCATGACATTTCAGACCGCTACTTTAACGAAATAACTTATTAGAAGCTAATGTGTCAAGGCGAATAAACTGTCAAAGTTTGGCAGTGCACGAGAAATGAAGAACCAGCTGCTCATTCGTGCAATGAGGTCACTATTCGTACATAACGCGAGTTTGGAAATTGTGGCTGATTTCTAAGCAAATCGGAATGCACATCGCCGTTTTTTTCTGAAATTTTTTAGCTTTTACTTATTTTCTTATTTTTTATCTTTTTTGTAGCGTTTTCTTGTTTTTGGGAATGAAGGTGAACGCTTGCTCGATCCGTTTGTCCAGGACAGCTGTGAGAAGCGTGCCTAGGGAAAATGTAAACAGAGACGCGGGACTCAACTTGGCTGTGAATGCTATCGCATTATTGGGTCAGTAAGGTGCACCATCGCGGATGGCATTGGCTCACATTCATACTGTCCTGGATTTTTAAGGGATCTGCAAATTTAGTCCTGTTTGCATTTTGGCGTGAATACGTTTTTGAATGCGTCTCTGGGCGGGCGGCTCATTTCCATTTCTTCAGTGCGAACTTTAACCATCAAACATGGGTGCGAAGCAGCCGAAGGGAGCGGGGCAGGAGTCAGGAGCCAGTCCGCAAAACGTAGCATGGAAGAGGACACCGACGAAAGACAGGAGCGACATATTCGCCTCGTTCGTGCTGAAGTCCGGGGATAGGGTTGGTCGCGGCGGGAGCCCTCCCCCGTACCAGCGACGCATAGGCATGATACAGGAGATGATGCTTATGGCAAAACAAGGGAAACACGACGAGGCAACAGAGATGCTGAAAACCCTTCGGCAGGTACGGGCGTCCGGCAGCTTTCTCTTTAATAGCATTAATAGTAGACTTCAGTACTGTAAAATGACCCAGGTTCCACTTGCCAACTCGTCCGCCAAACTGTTCGCTGACAACGAGGCTGGAGAAACATCTCAGTAATTCGTGGTCTCCGATGTGTTGCCAGAATTTAACTCAGAGTTCCCACTTTCACTGCTATGCACAAAGGTGAATTATTCAGCTCAGTAATACAGTGTAAGCTGTAGTGTCTGTAATAGTAAGGGTTGTTTTGCTAGGTGGGTTTCATGTATATGGGATAGCCTAGTAGTTAACAATATAGCATGCCAAAAACACTCTATCATGCAAAGCTCACATCTCTGCAACAAGCTTCGACGTCTCTGTTCAGAAGACCATCAGGAGGTGCAGGTGTTCTGCACAAGCCTTCCCACAGGACAAAGCCCAGTGTCATTTCTACATGGTCATGCTGTTGCTTACTTCCATCACTGCCACTGAGACAAGAGGCTGGACCAGCCCATGGTGCTGACGCAATTGGACCTGCTGTGTGATTTATTACCGGTCTGTCAGGCTTCTCAGGTGCTCCAGGCCTCTCTCTGAGAGAGAGACAGAGAGCGACAGAGAGAGAGAGAGAGAGAGAGAGAGAGAGAGAGAGAGAGAGAGAGAGAGAGAGAGAGAGAGAGAGAGAAGAAGCACCTAAGTGCCTGAGTGGAAAAACAGGCCATTGAAGAGAACCTGCTGCAGTCTGTACACATCAATGACCGTGGACACGATGGACTGAGTGAAACACTGAACCGGTGGTCCATATTTACCATAAGATCTGCACACATTTGCTTGCTTGTCATATAGCGTCTGTATGCAGCTGCTGATCTGTGGCCAAGACATGCTAATATATAGATGACCTGCTGCTGGTGTTCTTCACTACATGTTGGTGCGTTCCATCTGCTGTTAAGCATGATGGATGCTAGTATAATATAGGGTTAGCTGTGATGATCAGGTCTTGTGAGGATTTATTCTCTGTGCAGAACACAGACCAAAGCCTGAGCCTGCAGAGCTTTTTAAATCCCCACATGTATTAAAAGTATGAGCTGACCGGCCATGAGCAACAGGTGGATTTTAGGCGTATAAAGTCCGTGTGCCATTTTCGGTTAAGTAATTAAGATATTCACTACAGTTAT